>NW_026652276.1:223401913-223430502 GCF_009828535.3 Hylobates moloch | reverse complement strand
TGTGTAATTCCCTCTCCCTGAGTGTAATCTGAACTTATTGACTCATTTCTAAGGAATAGAATAAGACAAAAGTAAAGTGTCTCTCTCCTTTGCGGGGTAAAGCCAGCTGTCACGTACTGAATAGCCCTACAGAGGCAAGGAGCTATACATGCAGCCAACAGCCAGGGATGCCCTGAGCGCTGTGAGAGAGCCTGCAGCCAGTCTCTCCCCAACTGAGCCTTGAGATGACCAAAACCCTGGACCACCTTCATTTCAAGCCTGAGCACCCAGCTAAATGAGCCCGAGCACCCAGCTAACTGTGGCCAGATTCCTGACCCACAGCTAGTGTGAGGAAATAAAAGTTAGTTGTTAAGTGTTGAGTTTGTTAGTTATGCAGCCATCAATAACTAATACATGCACTTTACCAAGAAGTGCTGCCATTGCTGAAGCACATTTGGAACCCTTCTGTTTTGAAAGTCTCCTTCAAAGTTGAAGTGTGACCCATGCAAGAAAATGGGTCGTGTTATTTTACATCACTTCATTTTTGTCAAGACAGTGCTTCCCATTGCGTTATCATATTCAACATCCTTGACTTTGATGGACTCTGGACCATTTTAAAAAGCAAATCTATCTTCAAAAGAGGAAAATTCGCTGCCCCAGAGATACCAAAAAGAATATTCCACAGCTTCTGAAGACAAACTCATTTGGTTTTATTTATTATTTTATTTTATTTACCTTTGAGTTGTGAACTCACTCTGTCACCCAGCCTGGAGTGCAGTGGCATGCGATCATGGCTCACTGCAGCCTCGAACTCCTGGGCTCAAGTGATCCTTCCACCTCAGCCTTCCAAGTCACTGGGACTACAGGCACGTGCCACCGTGCCTGGCTAATTTTTAAAAAGTATTTTTGAGGCCAGGCATGGTGGCTCAAGCCTGTAATCCCAGCACTTTGGAAAGAGGTCGAGACGGGCAGATCACGAGGTCAGGAGTTTGAGACTAGCCTGGCCAATATCGTGAAACCCCATCTCTACTAAAAATACAAAAATTAGCTGGGCGTGGTGGCACGCGCCTGTAGTCCCAGCTACTTGAGAGGCTGAGGCAGAAGAATCACTTGAACCTGGGAGGCGGAGGTTGCCATGAGCCGAGATTGTGCCACTGCACTCCAGCCTGGGCGACAGAGTGAGACCTCGTCTCAAAAAACAAACAAAAATTTTTCGTATCCATCTCTGAAGTGTCTGGGGAAAAAAAGAAAATAAAAATATTTTTGTGGCCAGGCACAGTGGCTTACGCCTGTAATCCCAACATGTTGGGAGGCCAAGGTGGGCAGATCATGAGGTCAGGTGTTTGAGACCAGCCTGGCCAATACTTGAAACCCCTCCTCTACTAAAAATACAAAAATTAGCTGGGCGTGGTGGCGCGCGCTTGTAATCCCAGCTACTCAGGAGACTGAGGCAGGAGAATTGCTTGAACCCAGGAGGTGGAGGTGGCAGTGAGCTGAGATCATACCACTGCACTCTACCCTGGGTGATAGAGCGAGACTCCGTCTCAAAAAAACATGTGTATATATAGGGATCTCAAAATTCTGGCCTCAAGTGATCCTCCTGCCTTGGGCTCTGTTTTTATTTTGCTTTGTTTTGAGACAGGGTCTCATTCTGTTGCCCAGGCTGGAGTGCAGTGATGCGATCTCGACTCACTGCAGCCTCGAACTTCTGGGTTCAAGTGATCCCCCCACCTCAACCTTCAGAGTAGTTGGGACTACAGCGCAGGCCACCTGGTTAGCTTTGTATCCCAAGATTTTGAATACATTTTGATCAATGGCTACATCCTTAGAATAATTTTTCCAAGTGATTATTTTGAAATGGATAATAGAGTATTTACTTTGGATATTTAATGCACCAATTCCTCAATGAATGAGTCGTGCTGTGTTTATTTATTTAGTATCTAACAAAAATATAACACTTCCTACTGATGATAACTCTATGTGGTAGGTGCCATTATGCCTGTTTTATCACTGAGGAGACTGAGGTAGAGGAGTGACCCACAGGCACACATCAAGTACGTGGCAAAGTAGGATTCTGATCCAGGCAGTCGGGCTTCTGGGACTTTGCACTTTACTACAAAACTAACTTGCTTCTGTGTTTGTTCACTTTGTTTTCTAGTTATATATCTCAAACAATAATAAGTTCAAGACAATAACAAACAGTTCCTTAATATTCATTGTAATAAAATTTCACCTCTACTCAGATGATATTTCAAATAGATGGGTTAGGAAAGTGTGTGAAACATGAAATTGATATTGTTTGTTCATACATTCTCCTGTAAGAGAAAGGAAAATTAATCAGAGCAACTATCTTTGGCCAGATCTAGGAAAGGCACAAGCTCGAAGGAGCAAATTAAGAATTTGCTGTTCATGTAAAGCCTGACTTTTTTTTTTTTTTAAGTTAGTAATATATCAGACTTCGACTAGAACTTTCCACTCCTTCAGCTAACCCTTGCTGCTGCTGTGCCCAAGTGCAATTCGATCAGAGCCCATGCCAGATTTGAAGGCTGGCCCTTACAGAAGCCACTGCCTTTGTTACCCTGCCAGAGACCTCAAGAGAACTACTGAGTTACTTTAGAGGGTTCCTTGACTGCTAAACCTCCCCGTTTGACTTTCTTCTGCTGCTTGTGAGGGTGTCCAGCTGAGTCTATCCCTTCTGGCTCTAACCAATAGGCAGGTCCTTTCTGTTCTGTGGTTTCATGGGACTGGACCCTTGGGTCTGCTCCTCTGTTCTGGAAACCACGAAAGAGTCTTGTTTATTCCTTTTTTGTGTGTTGCCATTTAGCATATCCTTTGCTGTTTCCTAATAATTTGCAAATGTGTCTTATATCCCCAAATAGATAATAACTTCTTTAGTAGTGGGTATGCAATTGTATTCGTTTCATTAGCCTCAATGCCTTCTACACAGGAGTTGCTTGTTTTAAAAACAAGGACCCAGGCTGGGGTGGTGGCTCACGCCCGTAATCCTAGCCCTTTGGGAGGCCGAGGTGGGAGGATCACTTGAGGTCAGGAATTCAAGACCAGCCTGGTCAACATGATGAAACCCTGTCTTTACTAAAAATACAAAAATTAGCTGGGTATGGTGGTGGGCAACTGTAGTCCCAGCTACTAGGGAGGCCAAGGCAGGAGAATCGCTTGCACCTGGGAGACGGAGGTTACAGTGAACCGAGATTGCACCACTGCACTCCAGCCTGGGTGACAGAGTGAGACTCCATCTCAAAAAAAACAAAACAAAACAAGGACACCCAGGCCAAGGCAGATGGATCACCTGAAATCAGGAGTTTGAGACTAGCCTGGCCAATATGGTGAAACCCTGTCTCTACTAAGAAATTAGCTGGACGTGGTGGCACGCACCTGTAGTCCCAGCTACTCAGGAGGCTGAGGCAGGAGAATTGCTTGAACCCAGGAGGTGGAAGTTGCAGTGAGCCAAGATCACGCCACTGCACTCCAGCCTGGGTGACAGAGGTAGGCTCTATCTCAAAAAAAAAAAAAAAAAACCCATAAAAATTAAGCTGGGTGTGGTAGCTCACGCCTGTAATGCCAGCACTTTGGGAGGCCAAGGTAGGTGGACCACTTGAGGTCAGGAGTTCGAGACCAGCCTGACCAACATGGTGAAACCCCGTCTCTACTAAAAATACAAAAAATTAGCCGGGTGTGGTGGTGCACGTCTGTAATCCCAGCTACTCGGGAGGCTGAGGCAGGAGAATCGCTTGAAATCAGGAGGCAGAGGTTGCAGTGAGCCGAGATCATGCCACTGCACTCCACTCTGGCAACAGAGCAAGAGTCTGTCTCAAGTCAAAACAAAACCATAAAAAATTAAAATAAAATAAAAAAATAAAAACAAGGACCCATGTTATCAACTATAAGCAAGATCTAGGTTGACTTCAGGAATCACGTGAACACCAGAAGATGCTCGATCTGTTTACCTCCAAGTTGCTGTATCCAACCTTTTAAAGATTCCAAGCTACTAGGAATACTGATGAAACTCAGCAGGATTGAGAATTGGTAGTGACTTTGACCATTTTGATGAGTTTTCAAACTAGTAGTTACTGAAGACTATGATTAAAAAATGGTTATTTGATTTTGTATCTATATATTTGTGTGTTACTTAACAATATAAATAATTTCACTCAGGGACTTGTTTGACTCAAATGCACATCTTTTAATCCCTAAGAATCTGAATTCAGAAAGAGATCCAGGTATCCATGTCCTAACACTCAGGTTCTCATCCCCTTTCTATCCTTTACATGGAAGCAAAACACCAGTCACTTTCACAAGAAGATTGTCAACAAATATTTACTGACCGCCGCTATTGGCAAAGCACACTGGCAAGGAAAACACAAGAGAAACAGCCTCTGTCCTCAAGTAGCCGAGTAAATAATGCGATTTTCCTGACACTGTGTTTCTCTCTAAAGAACCACAAAGTAACACCAAAGTACGCTGTAAAATCACATTGAAAAAAAATTGTTTTCTTCAAAACAACATACAGAAGGTTAGATAAAATTGAGATAGTAAATCGATTTAAGGAATTTTAAAATATCTTTTTTTTTTTTTTTTTTGAGACAGAGTCTTGCTCTCTCGCCCAGGCTGGAGTGCAATGGCGCAATCTTGGCTCACTGCAACCTCCGCCTCCTGGGCTCAATCGATTCTCCTGCCTCAGCCTCCCAAGCAGCTGGGATTACAGGCGCCCGCCACCATGCCCAGCTAATTTTTGTATTTTTTTAGTAGAGATGGAGTTTCACTATGTTGTCCAGACTGGTCTCAAACTCCTGACCTCGTGATCCACCCACCTCGGCTTCCCAAAGTGTTGGGACTACAGGCGTGAGCCACTGCACCGGCCTAAAATATCTTTTTAATGTAACGTTGTATTGTATATAATACATATATTATCCGTTTTTTGTTTTTTTTAAGAGATGGGGTCTCTCTATGCTGACCAGCCTGGTCTTGAACTCCTAGCCTCAAGAGATTCTTCCATCTCAGCCTCTCAAAGTGCTGGGATTACAGATGTGAGCCACTGTGCCTGGCCTATAATACATATATTATTTTTTTTTTTTTTTTTGAGACGGAGTTGCTCTGTCACCCAGGCCGGAGTGCAGTGGCACGATCTCAGCTCACTGCAGCCTCCACCTCCTGGGTTCAAGTGATCCTCCTCCCTCAACCTCTCGAGTAGCTGGGACTACGCCCTCCTCAGCCTCCCAAAGTGCTGGGGTTATAGCTGTGAGCCACCATGCCCAGCCAAGAATATGTTTCTAAGAAAAGAACATATGCAATTTTGGGGTGTCAATTGCTGATAGGAAATCCATGTCACTGGCCTATGCTGGTCTCAGGCTCTGCAGGATGTGCTCATCCCTGGCAGGTTGGTTAGCAGAAGACTGGAGGCGGTGAGGAGGATAGACTCGTACAGCAGTGAGCAATGGTCTCTGTAAGGCCACAAATAGTCATTTCATCAAGCGGTAGAGAGCTGATCTGGCAACATTACCTGCTTTAGCATTTCTTTCCTTGGAGCAATGTGTCATAGCCATTTCTCTCCTCCAGGAGAGTAAGAAACAGAACAACCCAGGCAGGGGTGAGGCCACATGCCTGCAGCTTCCTGTGCACAGCAGGCAGATACAATGGAGATTCCTTTTTTTAATTTTTGTGGGTACATAAATTACTGTATACTCTGTGTATACATTTATGGGATACATATCTTCTTTTTTTTTTTTTTTTGAGATGGAGTTTCACTCTTGTTGCCCAGGCTGGAGTGCAATGATGTGATCTCAGCTCACTGCAATCTCCGCCTTTTGGGTTCAAGTGATTCTCCTGCCTCAGCCTCCCGAGTTGCTGGGATTATAGGCACCCACCACCATGCCCGGCTAATTTTTTGTATATTTAGTAGAGACGGGGTTTTGCCATGTTGACCAGGCTGGTCTCGAACTCCTGACCTCAGGTGATCCATCCACCTCAGCCTCCTAAAATGCTGGGATTACAGGCATGAGCCACTGTGTCTGGCCGAGATACCTTGATGCAGGCATACACTGCATAAAAATTACATCAGGGTAAACAGGGTATCCACCACCTCAAGCATTTATCCTTTATGCTACAAACGAGCCAATTATACTTTTAGTTATTTTCAATGTACAATAAATTATATTGTTGGCTGTAGTCACCCTGCTGTGCTATCAAATACTAGATCTTACTCATTCTATCTAACTATATTTTTGTACCCATTAACCATCCCCCACTTCCCCCGACCCCATGGATATTCTTGACTAAATGAGAAATACATTTCATAGATGCTGTCAGGATTCAATGACTTAACTGCAGGTGTCTTGGTCCAAATGCCACATATGTAGATAGAGGAGAAAAATCCTAAGTGCCTAGGGAAGATTGACGTGCTGAAACCAAAAGCCTGCTGCCACCTTCCTATGGACCGAATGTTTGTGTCCTCCCCAAATGTGTACGTTGAACCCCTAATGCCCAATGTGACGGTATTTGCAGGGGAGGTCCTTGGGAGATGATTAGGTCATGAGGGTGGACCCTCACATAATGAAGATCGTGCCCTTTTATGAACAGGCACAAAGAGATGATCTCTCTGCTGTGTGAGGACACAAGGAGGACGTGGCCGTCAGCAAACCAGGAATAGAGTCCTCACCAGGATCCAAATCAGTCAGTGCCTTGAACTTGGACTTGCCAGCCTTCAGAACTGTGAGAAATAAATGTTTGTTGTCTAAGCCACCCAGTCAATGATTATTTGTTACAGCAGCTGGAGCTGACCAAGCTACAGCTCATCAGATTCCATGTCTGCCAGTTATTAGCACCATGATCATGCCCAGGTCACTCTTTTGAGGCTTCGTTTCCTCATTATTAAAATAGATGTAATAATAGTACTACCTCATGGAATGGTTAGGAGGCTGAACGACTGTACTTAGTACAGTCCCACATCAGTGGTAGCTAAAATTAATGCTATCTATTACAATGATCATTATTGTTTGCTCTTTATTTCGTAGGCATGATATTTTCTATATTGTAAATTATTCTGGTATAAACAAAATGTTTTTAAATAATATCGTTTGACTCTGCTTGTGAGGATTTTAGGAAAAGATAAGGACCTTGTACCCAATTCGAGAGCCCAAGGTACCAGGCAGGGTGGCCTTAGACCTCTGCCTGCTGCTGAATTCTCAAATGTATTCTCAAGTCAGTTTCTCCAGCCCTGGCCAATCTGGGCATCTCATCTACCAACTCTGCTCCACAGCACCAGGCTCTGCACACCTGACTTCCTGACCTCTCTTGCCTGAGATTAGGACCTACTCTTGTGCTTCCACTTGCAGCCCTGAGGCCTTGCTCTTCACCTACCCTGTGAATGTCCTGAGAGAGCAATAAAGGATTGCTCTTGGAACTCAGTTTTTACATAAAGAAAAAAAGGCAATAAAACTTCAAGTGAAGACTCTTAATAATGTAGTACTCACTGGCTGGGCACCGCGGCTCCCGCCTATAATCCCAACACTTTTGGAGGCCAAGGCGAGAGGATCATTTGAGCCCAGGAGTTCAAGGCCAGCCTGGGGAACATAGTGAGACTCCATCTCAAAATAATAATAATTTTATATATATATATATATATATGGACAGAGAGAGAGAGAGAGAGAGAGAGACAGAGAATGAGAACAAACTCACTGAGAGCCTTCGAACAAGGTGCTTTTCCAGCAAGCTTTGATGAGTAACAGAGAAAGAGAAATACATGTAGCCAAGCCAAGAGTTGGAATAGTGGGCACCGCAATGGGCATCAACTTATAACCTGCTGGGCCCCATGTGTGTTCCCTCTCCAGGCTCACTTGGGCCTATGTGGGACTCTTATTCCTGTTCTACAGAGGAGGAAAATGAGACCCAAAGAGAATTGGCTCACGCACAGTGAGCAATGGCAGCTTAGGGACCAAAACCAGCCCCTGGAAGCCAGGCCTGGGCCCTTCCCCGCCTGTGGCCCTCACCGTGGCTGCTGCCTGCAAGCGGGGAGCCAGACCAGAGGAGCTGGTGCGTCAGGCATGAAGCAGCAGGTCTGAGCAGAAAGAAAGAGACAAGTACAGAAGAGAAAGAAATAAGATTTTTGAAAAGGAAGAAGTCCCTGCCGAGTCAACCTGCCAAAACCAAAACACACAAAGCCTTCTTGTTGCAGGGTTCGGAGTGGCCACCTTGCAGAATGCCACAGGGCTGTGGGGAGCGGTGACCACAGCCTATCCCCTCCCTCAGGGCCTGAGCCAAAGCCCACACAGAAAGGCCGCCTGTTCCCATGTGGTTTATGGCTCTGTTCTCCCCGCCTGCCGCCTTCTTCACCTGGGCCCCTGCGGCTGCCTGGGGCTGCCTCCATAGCTGCATGGCAGGTTCCAGGGGGAGTCTCTGGGAAGGGAACCCCACGTGCTCATCTTCCTGGAGAAAGGGGTGGTGTAAGCCCACAGATTCTGCCAGGCCCTTCCCAGCTGTGGGACGCGACCGCGTCCCATCACCCACCTTGGGCACGAGGCTGCCCTTCTGGTGCCACGTCCAACTACCTTAGCATCCTTGTCTGTGAATAACAAGTGCCATCTTCAAAATCCAAGCTGTGCCAAAGGGAGGGTTCACTAACTTGGAAGGAACACTGGGAAAGCGTTTAAGTCAATTTTCCCCCTTTTCCAGTTGGAAAGCCATGTTAAGAACCACCCGGGTTCAGCTTTGTAGGAGAAGCCTGAGACGCTCTGGGTGCTTAAACAAAGTCCCTCTTCAGGTTCCTTTACGGTTTGGGAATTTTATTCCAATCAGATGTAGGTGTTTACACAACGTTATTTACGCTCTATGGGAATGTGTCCACTCCGCTGCTTTTATTCTAATTGGCTGAGTTGGCTGCAATGGGGAAATTGAGTATTCTGACACAAATCGCACCACAAACGCAATCTCGTATTGGAGGATATATACACAAAGAGAAAGCAGACACTATCCTAAACATCAAACTTCTGATTTTCAGAGGTTTCTTTTTTTTTTTTTTTTTGAGACGGAGTCTCGCTCTGTCGCCCAGGCTGGAGTGCAGTGGCGCGATCTCGGCTCACTGCAAGCTCCGCCTCCCGGGTTCACGCCATTCTCCTGCCTCAGCCTCCTGAGTAGCTGGGACTTCAGGCACCCGCCACCATGCCCAGCCAAACTTTTTTGTATTTTTAGTAGAGACAGGGTTTCACCATGTTAGCCAGGATGGTCTGGATCTCCTGACCTCGTGATCCACCCGCCTTGGCCTCCCAAACTGCCGGGATTACAGGCGTGAGCCACCGCACCCGGCCAAAGCCTGGAATTTTCTAATTGTTGTAGTCTAAGCTCATTGCTGGTTCCTTTTGCCCAGGATCATTTTGGCTGATAGCAGGCATTTGAACAAAAATTAGTAGAACAAAAATATATGAACAAAAATTAGTTGACCTTGTTCTCATGCTATCCTGAAGCAATCTGGCTACATGGCTTTGGGAAAGTCACCTATGAAGTACAGACCTTTCTAAAGAAGTTCTTACATAATTTGACTTTTTTAAAAAGCAAATGCGGGGGTGGAGCCAAGATGGCCGAATAGGAACAGCTCCAGTCTCCAGCTCCCAGCCCCAGCGACACAGAAGACGGGTGATTTCTGCATTTCTGCTTGAGGTACCGGTTTCATCTCACTAGGGAGTGCCTAACAGTGGGTGCAGGACAGTCGGTGAAGCTCACTGTGCGCGAGCCAAAGCAGGGAGAGTAACTGCCTCACTCGGGAAGCGCAAGGGGTCAGGGAGTTCCCTTTCCTAGTCAAAGAAAGGGGAAACAGACGGCACCTGGAATATCGGGTCAGTCCCATCCTAATATTGCGCTTTTCCAACGGGCCTGGAAAACGGCACACTAGGAGATTGTGTCCCGCACCTGGCTCGGAGGGTCCTATGCCCACAGAGTCTCGCTGATTGCTAGCACAGCAGTCTGAGATCAAGCTGCAAGGCGGCAGCGAGGCTGGGGGAGGGGCGCCCGCCATTGCCCAGGCTTGCTTAGGTAAACAAAGCAGCCAGGAAGCTCCAACTGGGTGGAGCCCACCACAGCTCAAGGAGGCCTGCCTGCCTCTGTAGGCTCCACCTCTGGGGGCAGGGCACAGACAAACAAAAACTCAGCAAGAACCTCCACAGACTTAAATGTCCCTGTCTGACTGACAGCTTTGAAGAGAGTAGTGGTTCTCCCAGCACGCAGCTGGAGATCTGAGAACGGACAGACTGCCTCCTAAAGTGGGTCCCTCACCCCTGAGCAGCCTAACTGGGAGGCACCCCCCCAGTAGGGACAGACTGACACCTCATTCAACCCGGTACTCCTCTGAGACAAAACTTTCAGAGGAAGTATCAGACAGCTGAATTTGTGGTCTCACGAAAATCCACTGTTCTGCAGCCACTGCTGCTGACACCCAGCCAAACAGGGTCTGGAGTGGACCTCTAGTAAACTCCAACAGACCTGCAGCTGAGGGTCCTGTCTGGTAGAAGGAAAACTAACAAAAAGAAAGGACATCCACACCAAAAACCCATCTGTACATCACCATCATCAAAGACAAAAAGCAGATAAAACCACAAAGATGGGGAAAAAACAGAGCAAAAAAACTGGAAACTCTAAAAAACAGAGCACCTCTCCTCCTCCAAAGGAACGCAGTTCCTCACCAGCAACGGAACAAAGCTGGATGGAGGATGACTTTGATGAGTTGAGAGAAGAAGGCTTCAGACAATCAAACTACTCTGAGCTATGAGAGGAAATTCAAAACAATAGCAAAGAAGTTAAAAACTTTGAAAAAAAATTAGAAGAATGGATAACTAGAATAACCAATGGAGAGAAGGGCTTAAAGGAGCTGATGGAGCTGAAAGCCAAGTTTCGAGAACTACGCGAAGATTGCAGAAGCCTCAGTAGCAGATGCGATCAACTGGAAGAAAGGGTATCGCTGATGGAAGATGAAATGAATGAAATGAAGAGAGAAGGGAAGTTTAGAGAAAAAAGAATAAAAAGAAATGAACAAAGTCTCCAAGAAATTTGGGACTATGTGAAAAGACCAAACCTACATCTGATTGGTGTACCTGAAAATGATGGGGAGAATGGAACCAAGTTGGAAAACACTCTGCAAGATATTATCCAGGAGAACTTCCCCAATCTAGCAAGGCAGGCCAACATTCAGATTCAGGAAATACAGAGAACGCCACAAAGATACTCCTCGAGAAGGGCAACTCCAAGACACATAATTGTCAGATTCACCAAAGTTGAAATGAAGGAAAAAATGTTAAGGGCAGCCAGAGAGAAAGGTCGGGTTACCCACAAATGGAAGCCCATCAGACTAACAGCTGATCTCTCAGCAGAAACTCTACAAGCCAGAAGAGAGTGGGGGCCGATATTCAACATTCTTAAAGAAAAGAATTTTCAACCCAGAATTTCCTATCCCGCCAAACTAAGCTTCATAAGTGAAGGAGAAATAAAATGCTTTACAGACAAGCAAACGCTGAGTGATTTTGTCACCACCAGGCCTGCCCTAAAAGAGCTCCTGAAGGAAGCACTAAACATGGAAAGGAACAACCGGTACCAGCCACTGCAAAAACACGCCAAATTGTAAAGACCATCGAGGCTAGGAAGAAACTATAGCAACTAACGAGCAAAATAACCAACTAACATCATAATGACAGGATCAGATTCACACATCACAATATTAACGTTAAATGTAAATGGGCTAAATGCTCCAATCAAAAGACACAGACTGGCAAACTGGATAAGGAGTCAGGACCCATCAGTGTGCTGTATTCAGGAAACCCATCTCACGTGCAGAGACACACATAGACTCAAAATAAAGGGATGGAGGAAGATCTATCAAGCAACTGGAAAACAAAAAAAGGCAGGAGTTGCAATCTTAGTCTCTGATAAAATAGACTTTAAACCAACAAAGATCAAAAGAGACAAAGAAGGCCATTACATAATGGTAAAGGGATCAATACAACAAGAAGAGCTAACTATCCTAAATATATATGCACCCAACACAGGAGCGCCCAGATTCATAAAGCAAGTCCTCAGTGACCTACAAAGGGACTTAAACTCCCACACAATAATAATGGGAGATTTTAACACCCCACTGTCAGCATTAGACAGATCAACGAGACAGAAAGTTAACAAGGATATCCAGGAATTGAACTCAGCTCTACATAAAGTGGACCTAATAGACATCTACAGAACTCTCCACCCCAAGTCAACAGAATATACATTTTTTTCAGCACCACACCACACCTATTCCAAAATTGACCACATAGTTGGAAGTAAAGCTCTCCTCAGCAAATGTAAAAGAACAGAAATTATAACAAACTGTCTCTCAGACCACAGTGCAATCAAACTAGAACTCAGGATTAAGAAACTCACTCAAAACCGCTCAACTACATGGAAACTGAACAACCTGCTCCTGAATGACTATTGGGTACATAATGAAATGAAGGCAGAAATAAAGATGTTCTTTGAAACCAACGAGAACAAAGACACAACATACCAGAATCTCTGGGACACATTCAAAGCAGTGTGTAGAGGGAAATTTATAGCACTAAATGCCCACAAGAGAAAGCAGGAAAGATCCAAAATTGACACCCTAACATCACAATTAAAAGAACTAGAAAAGCAAGAGCAAACACATTCAAAAGCTAGCAGAAGGCTAGAAATAACTAAAATCAGAGCAGAACTGAAGGAAATAGAGACACAAAAAACCCTTCAAAAAATTAATGAACCCAGGAGCTGGTTTTTTGAAAAGATCAACAAAATTGATGGACCGCTAGCAAGACTAATAAAGAAGAAAAGAGAGAAGAATCAAATAGATGCAATAAAAAACGAAAAAGGGGATATCACCACCGATCCCACAGAAATACAATCTACCATCAGAGAATACTACAAACACCTCTATGCAAATAAACTAGAAAATCTAGAAGAAATGGATAATTTCCTCGACAAATACACCCTCCCAAGACTAAACCAGGAAGAAGTCGAATCTCTGAAGAGACCAATAACAGGTTCTGAAATTCTGGCAATAATCAATAGCTTACCAACCAAAAAGAGTCCAGGACCTGATGGATTCACAGCTGAATTCTACCAGAGGTACAAGGAGGAACTGGTACCATTCCTTCTGAAACTATTCCAATCGATAGAAAAAGAAGGAATCCTCCCTAACACATTTTATGAAGCCAGCATCGTCCTGATACCAAAACCTGGCAGAGACATAACCAAAAAAGAGAATTTCAGACCAACATCCTTGATGAACATTGATGCAAAAATCCTCAATAAAATACTGGCAAACCGAATCCAGCAGCACATCAAAAAGCTTACCCACCATGATCAAGTGGGCTTCATCCCTGGGATGCAAGGCTGGTTCAACATACGCAAATCAATAAATGTAATCCAGCATATAAACAAAACCAAAGACAAAAACCACATGATTATCTCAATAGATGCAGAAAAGGCCTTTGACAAAATTCAACAACCCTTCATGCTAAAAACTCTCAATAAATTAGGTATTGATGGGACGTATCTCAAAATAATAAGAGCTATCTATGACAAACCCACAGCCAATATCATACTGAATGGGCAAAAACTGGAAGCATTCCCTCTGAAAACTGGCACAAGACAAGGATGCCCTCTCTCACCACTCTTATGTTAGTATTTTCAAAGCAGCTTGAAGTTTATTGATTTTCTCTGGTACTGGATCATTAATTTCATTCTTTAGGAATCTCATGAAAATTAATCTAAGCCATATACCATAATGCCAGCAAGTGGAATCCATAATGCAATCTTCTTCTGTGTGCTAGTTATCTTTGTTGAATAACCTCATAAGAATATAACTGCTATAAAAAGCCCAGTTCAAAGATCCTTTGGCTTATCACGATTTGTAATTACTTTAGTTGAATTTGTTTTCTTGATTTCTTCTATAGGTCTTTATAGGATGTCAGAACCGTGAGGACCAGAACCATGATTGCCTTGCTTCCTACAGTATTCCCAACATCTAAGATAATACTGTCCACAGAGCACAAGGTTTAACAGCAATTTGCTGAATTAATGGATTGATGAACAATAACTACCTAAGTCAGCTGGTTTGACTTCAACCAAGAAATTTCTCCATTTGCCTTGAGATTCAGCCTCAAAGGACTTGGTCATTCGTAGGAACAGAAGGCCAGGAAAAATTACCTACATGGCTGGACATGAAACTGAAAGAGCTGTAAAACTCAGCCACAATGATTTATTAATGTTCTAAGCTGTAATGCATAACTCTGGTAAAAATGTTTAATCTTCCTAAATCTAAATATTTTGTTTTCAATTAATTCTTACACTTGAATGATGCATCTTCGTTTACTCTAAGTGGCTGAGAATATGTGAGAATGTTGAAGACTAATCATTGGGTAAGAATGCTGAGAGTAGAGGAGGGAGCAATACTCCCAAATCTGATGTTTAAAAGGAAAAATTATATTTAATTCCTAGGGTAGCAAAAGCAACCAGTCACAAAGACGAGGAGAAAACTCTTTGGAAGTTCTTCAATTTTTTTTTTTTCCCTTAGTGAAGCTCAAATTTTATCATAGTAGATAAGGATTTCTGATGGTTTATGCAGTGTGAGTGTGTTACAAATGATAAATCATCATATGGAGAGGGGCACATACGTTTTTAAAAAAAGTCATCATGTAGTAACATTTGCTGTAGAAATGGTTCTTGAGAAGGAAAGGGTTTGTGGCTTATTTAGTAACCCATCCTGTCTTCTCTGAGGACGTCCAAGAAGAGAAGGGAGAGAAAGAGAGAGAGAGAAATGACCCAGTAAAGAATCCTTGGAAACATACTAATCAGGCCTCCTGATGGTATTTACTAGCAGAAAGGTAATGAGACCCTTTTCTGTGGCATCCTTTTTACGGGGTATATCTAGTTTGTCTAGGTTGCTTACAGCAAATGAATGAGGAACTCTTGGGTTTGTGGGATATGGCCCAATGGAAAATGTTAGGTCAACGATATAATTATGGAGCAAACAAATGGAGTTGTTTCGTAACCACAACGGCTTCCTTGTGGAAATGATGGCCTACATGCATCACTTAGAAACCTCAAACATTAAATCTGGACCAGCCCACATCCTCGTGTGGCACAGGATGTGAGGAGCTGCACTAGTGATCGCAGACGTTTTTGTGAATTGCCTTTATCATCACCTGCATCCTTTGAATTATTAGGAAAGCTGGATACTTTGTAAGAGCTCTGATTTTTGCGAGTGTGATATGGCAGTCTGGCTCCTTGTGTTAGCTGAGGTCTGGAAATGATTTTCAATGAATAGTAGGCATTTTTCCAGATAAGACATGGATTTTGGTAGAAAGTCAATGCAACATTTCCTCCACAATGGTAAACCGGAGGTATTCATTGCAAAGAGCATTGGGACATCAGTAATTCCCTTGTTTTATTCAGAATGTCTAAAGTTTCTCCCATTAAACAATATACTCAGAGAAACTGTCTTATGGGATTCAGACAATTTTGAGTTGTCTGGACAAACAGGCTGCAGAAACGAAGGGAATTTAAAATGGATTACTATTTTTACATTGAACGTAATTTCTTTTTATAAAATAATTTTATGTCTATCAGTAACAACCTGGATCTAATCAGATAGAAAGGTTTACGCATGGGAGGAGAGACTGAATTGTCCTTAGGAACAGTAAGTGGATGTAAATGTCAAAGAAAAACAATAATAATTTGTACTTTCTCTTTAAGCCTTCACGAAAAGTTTATTATATAGAAAACAATAAATAAGGTAATAAAATATACCTTATTACCTTGAGAGATTGAACAGGAAACTAAGAAGAATTCCTTTCTGGAAGGAAATCTAAAGAAAAAGAATAACATTGTTCTTCAGAATAATCTGAAGCAAATGCCTATGGCTGCTAGAAGTAAAAATTTATTTACTTATGTACTTACTTATTTTTTGAGACAGTGTCTCACTCTGTTACCCAGGGTGGAGTACAGTGGTGCGATCTGGGCTCACTGCAATCTGTGCCTCCTGGGCTCAAGTGATCCTCTCACCTCAGACCCCCAAGTAGCTGGGCCCACAGTCATACACCACCATGCCCAGCTAATTTTTGTATTTTTTTGTAGAGATAGGGTTTCACCATGTTGCCCAGGCTGGTCTAGAACTCCTGAGCTCAAGCTATCTGCCTGCCTCAGCCTCCCAAAGTGCTGGTATTACAGGCCTGAGCCACCATGTCCAGCCGTAAGATATTTAATTAACTTACTGAAAACCAAGTTCAAGGATCCTTACTATGTCACCTCTCCCTACCCCAACTGTCACAGCTGAACTAGCTTTGGCCAGGATATTTGACTCTTCCTTGATGTTCAGGGCATCAGAAACTAAACTAGAGCTTAGGGGAGAGAAAGCAGTAGGAATGTCCTCTCATTGCCTGGCATGATGGCTGCCACGAACTTCTTGGAACTAAAGAAAAGAGAGTGACATTATCAGTAATCTTTTAAGAGATAAATTTTCAGTGAGATAAGTAAAACAGTTATCAGGTGTCCCAATTTTTCGAGAAATAGACTTTTAGCTGATGTTAGGAGAATTAAATTTCCTCACCACAACTACATTGTGCCTTTGTGCCAGTTTTGTAATTAAATTGCTGAATCTTAGCAGATAGGTATTTCCTGAAATCTTATAGCCGGAGAATTTTGCTTCTTTTCTACGTTTGATTCATTTTCAATTTTACTTGACATATTCTAAGAGACTATGAAGGTGTAAATAAATTCTCTATTTTTCTTTAATCATGGTTTTTCTATTTCCTAATTATTTGAAGCAAATCTGTCTTTCCAGAGTTGCATGTTTGTTTTTCAGTGGACCTTCCTGATAAAGTGCTACATATGTGCTTCAAGAATAGATAGCTAAAGACAATAATCATATTACATCTATGTAATCAAGACAGCAACTTGCTGTCTTGTTTCTTATCAAAGAATTGCATTTGCCATATGTTCATAAGTTAGCTTTTGATTGTTTACAATATGTGACTGAACTCAGCTCTTGGTCCATCAGGTATAATTATTAAGATCCAGGCTAAGATTTTTATCTGAAGCTCTAAGGAAACCAACTACGGAGTATATCTAGAAACACAAGAGCAATTAAGAAAAATAAGAGTAGAAAATTGAAATTTGATTACATTAAAAAAAAAAGAACAAAAACAATTCATGATTATCCTGTGCTAATGTAGGCATTAGTTTTCTGTTTTATTTACATGGAGAGAGGTCAAAATTAAAGTGCAAGTCAAACCTATAAGACTTCAAGTCTTATACGTTTAGGACAGGCCATGAAACATTTGTAGATCTGAAATGACTTGGAGGAGCTACAGAGAAGGCAGCCATCCGTTAGGCTTTGGAACTCTAAACAACATCAGAATGCAAATTTCCTTCTGCCTGGAATTTTGTTTCTTTGAATACTTTAAGGAAATAGCTGATTCAGAAAAAAGCATTCTTTAAAATGAGGGGAAAAAGTAAGAAAAGAAAAATAGTGCAATCTCTCAGAAAATGTCAGGCAAGCAAAGAGTTAGGAGTGGAAGAACAAATAACTATTTGGGCGGAGGATCGGCGCCTGACTGTCCCAAAGCAGCTGCCATCATTGCAAGTCCCTTGGCAGCCAGTTTGCAGGGGGCAAGAGGAAGGTACCCTTATGTCCCCTTGCTTGTGTCCATTCTTAAATATTAAAAACAGGTAGGGTGACAGTATTCCATCGGTCTCAAAGTTAACATTTGCATTTGTTTAGAGGTTATTCAACCAGAGGTTTAATAACTTGTTTTCATGCCACAACTATCTGACTGTTTAAATAATCATCTTCCTCTCTCCAAGTCTAACAGACAGACTTACTTAAGTATTCTGGAACTTTAATGTTCTGTAGCTAACTCTGATAAAGACACTAAAGGGAGGATGCCAAAGAGACTTGGATCCAGAATCCTATTCTGATGAAGGGTTTATTTCTTTGGAGCAATAAAAACTAATGATTTGATGGAATTGCCCTGAAAGGTTAATTTCTAGAAAATGATTTCCTGCCTACAGTTATAATACTGACGTCTTAGAGGAAGGAGTCCCTTCTAGAAGCATCTTTCATTTTTTTTTTTAATATTGAAAGAACTTTGTATTATTCAAAGTAGTATTGTTTCTTAAAAGTTCCTCTTCAGGATTACTTTTTAAATCTGTTTTTAATGGTGATTAATTCACTCACTTCTCAGCTTTTTTCCAATGTCCTTAGACCATGATTAACTTTGGCACTGTGACAAAACATCAGCTATCCTAGTCCTCATTATGCAAGATTATTGGCTGCACAGTGACAAGTGGCTTTCTGCTACTTCTGTGTGACTTTAGTCAAGATGTCTACACAAATGCAATCATTGATACATTGCTGTTAGCTGGTTATTACCTTGCAAATACCAAATAGTAACCCTACAACACTTGTTATCATTTCCTTATTGAAAATATTCCTTTATCAATGGGAAAAAAAGCTGTATTCAGAAAACATATTTGTTAGCATGGCTAAGACTACCAAAAGAATTCCATATATTTAGACAGGTTTGCCTTTATATCAAGCTCAATATTTTAGAACTATCAGCAAGCACACCTATACCTGAAAATTATATTTCAAAACAAAATTCTTGATCTAGAGAACAATGATGTTTTGAAATTGGATGTTGCTTTTGGGTGTCATTGTTATGAAGTTAGTTAATGTTGTCCCAAGTCATACCATACTGCTAGAGGCTGTGTTTACTTAGCTGTCCCCAAAAGAGTTGGGAAGGTAAAAAGAAAAATAAACACTGTGAAGCGACTCTTCAGTGACTAACAAGTCTCCTTCGGGAGAATGAACTATAAGACTTCATCAAGTTCACTAAATCTACTCCCTACAAACTTTGTATATAAGCCACTCTAACCAGGACTTGTGACATAATTTGAAGGGTCAAGTGGAAAATGAAAATGTGAGGCTCCTCATTTAAAATTTCTAGAAATTCCAAGATGGCAACAGCACAGCACTAAACCAGATGTGGGATCTTTCTAAGCATAGGAACCAGTGCGGACTGGATGGCCACGAAGCTGGCCCTGGCTTTAACCGTAATACTACTGTTTGCTATCGATATTATTATGATTAATTATTATTCTGAGACAGGGTCTCTCTCTGTCGCCCAGGCTGGAGTGCAGTGGCATGGTTTTGGCTCTCTGCAACCTCCACCTCTCGGGTTCAGCGATTCTCCTGCCTCCGCCTCCCAAGTAGCTGAGACTACAGGCTTGTGCCATCATGAGCGGCTAATTTTTGTATTTTCAGTAGACATGGGTTTTTCCATATTAGGCAGGTTGGTCTCAAACTCCTGGCTTCAAGTGATCCGCCCGCCGCCTCGGCCTCCCAGAGTGCTGGGATTACAGGCATGAGCCACTACGTCTAGCTGCTATTAAATTAACGCTGGTGGATCTTTTAGAACAAAACCAAACTTTAACAGTAAACATTTGAAATGTGACAAATTATCTAGGAATATGCCTTTTTGTTTTTGTTCTTCAAATCTACCTCATGTCTGACACTCCTACAGAGATGATGCCCAGAAAGATCTGTGCCCCAAGTCACTACGCTAAAGTCTCCCTGACACTTCTTATCATTCATACACTTAAGCTGTCACCATCCAAGCAATCAGGGTTAATTTTTCTGCCTGAGGTCACAACTCCCCCATACTTCTCATTTTTCACCCCATTTACTACATGTGTAGGCATCTATTTAGAGTTTACAGTCTTGAATTTTATGTAAAGATCTCAGGGAACACATAAATGAATAGAAAATGGCAACTGACTTTAATTTATTACCTTCTATTGTCTGTCTTTCTGTGTTTATGCCTAAACAATGGTTTGATTTTTAAAACATTTTTTATTACAAAAATTTCTAAGCATGCAAAAGAGTTGAAAATATAGTCCACATGGATCCATCACTAAGCCTCATAAACATTATTTGTTTTGCCATTTTTGTCTTATTTATTCCCGTCTATTCTCCCTGCTCCCATTTTATTTTGGCTGGGATACTTTTAATAAAACTTCAAATATCAAGTCATTTACTCAAATTCTTCAATATGAATTAAAATTTTTTTCTTATGTAATACAATGCATTATTTCTTTTACTAAAATTAGTTTTGATATTTAATATTTATTTTCTCTGTGCAACACAAAAAAAACTTTCTTGAGCAGTTCAAAGCTTGTTAAGTCAAGATAGAATTATAATGTGTTTTAGTTATTTCAACTGCATGTTTTATAGAAATTGACCAGGAAAAAAATTCCAAATTAGTTGAAAAAGAATTTCTCCTCTTAAAATTCAAAATTATTGTACAGCTTCTGTGTGATATGCTTCCTAATGACAGGAGCCCAGGCAATGTCATCTCCTTCTGTCTCTCTGCCCCACATGAAGTGTATTTCATCTTCAAATAAGACAGTTTTCCATTTTGGTACAGCTTTTTTTCAATTTTTTTATTTTTTATTTTTGGAAGACTTACTTTTTTTAAAATTTAATTATTATTATACTTTAAGTTTTAGGGTACATGTCCACAATGTGCAGGTTTGTTACATATGTATACATGTGCCAAAATTAGTTTTAAAAACCCATATTCTCATCTAATACGTGATTCGTATTCAAACATCCTCTAATGTCTAAACAATATTTTTAATAGTTTGTTTGAATCAGGATCCAAAAATGTTTCCCTCATTGCACAGTTTTTACATACCCTTTGTTTCTTTAAAGCAGTAACAGAACCATACCTTTACCTTTTAATTTGTTTTTAAAAATTTGTTTCACTACAAGTTACAAAACGATGCTTTCCTATTTCTACCATTTCTCCTCTTTGAAAACTTCACTGATATCTTAAGTTCTTTTGGTTAGTCCGAAGAATAATTTCTGCTAAAATGACAGAATACATGCTTCCTCTTCCCTGTCACTATCAAGTTTAAGATGATGAATTGGTGCCTTAGCAGCTTCCAATAGTGTCTAGTACATTTTGTTTTCATTGTTCCAAATTTTTAAAACCCTTTTTTGAGTGTTATTATGAAATCACAGAGCGATAATTTGTTTTAATCAGTTGCAGCCATTATTCTTTTTGATTTTCAATTTGTCTCATCCTTGTCTGCAGGAGCCTCTTTAATCTGGCTTCTAGGTTTTTTATTTTTATTTTTATTTTTTTAGATGACACCATTTGCCTCAGTATTGTATTTAGAGCTGCAACTAGGGCTGCAGAGGTACTCATGGCTGCAGGGTTGCCAATGCTTGCAGGCAATGGACACAGCTTAAAAGTGAGGGACAAAAGCCTGAGTTCACACTGATGTTATGTTTCCTATCCTTTTAAAAGTTTGCTTTTTGAATATATATTAATCCACGTTAACCATTACTTTCTACCTTAGATTTCCCTCAAAGTTCTAATTATTGAGCAGTAAAGCCACTTCTGACTGCTAATTCATCCTTTAGTTTGTACCAAGCCTCCTTGTTACTCAGCATTCAGGTTGTCAAGTCCCTAAGTTCCATGTAGTGAATTGTGCAACCTTCATGTCTCTTGCAAATTCCTGAGTGAATGTCAAGAAGAGACTTCTTTTGTCCCCATTACCGAATTATTTTTCATGCTTTTCAATCTGTTTTATCTTTAAAATAATCTAAATTTTTTCCAAATTTCTTCGATTTCTGTGTCATAAGTACATAGACATGGCAATTAACTCATCAACATTTCTAGTTCTAATTATTCTTATAGTGCATTTACATAATTTATTTTAATTGCATCCATCATAATCGAATTGTGGTAATGTAGTCTGCATATAATTTTTAGTACAGGGGAATGCCTCCACAATTATTCAGGTTATTAACAGCTGTTGCTTCAGAGCTGAGATAAATTCTAAGTGTCTAGGGCCTCAGAAAGAGTATTTCACACAAACTAATTCAGCTGCATGGGAATTAGACGCTGTGCGTAGTGACAGGTAGAGTCTCAGAATTAGTTTCAGTCTATTAGAAAAGCTATCCAAGAAAAATTCCGAGGAGCCTGCCCTTGTCTTACTTGATTATGCCAGTCTCCTTCTCTGATGGGTAATCAGCTTTAAATTCAGTTCAAAATAGAAATAAATTAAAGACTAGGTTCAAATCACAGAAGAGAAAGAACCTCTACATAGAATGGATTATGTTTCCAGATGACAGGAGCATTCTGATGCTTCAAGATTGGTATATAACAGAGTAGAAAATATGATCAGCTTTTTTCAGTAAACACTACATTTATCTTAGTAGCTAAAAGAGAAATTGGTCCAGTTGAATCAAAACTGGACAGCAGGATACGAATGCAGTGAATTCTGCTCTATAGAAATTGGAAGGAGGCTTTCCTTTTTTTGTTATTCCATGCCATGCCCTCTGACTCTTTTCCATGACACAAAAACACCAGTATAGCAAAATACTATTAAAAATAATGTGGCATTTAAACTCTTTAAATTAGGAAGAAAATTCTGGCAAATAGTTTGATCCCAGGAAATGTAACATTTATAAAGGCATGGCTCATGACGCTATGATCACATCTGGAATTGGACTGCTATGAAAACTGACCTCAGCGACCAATTTAATTACAAAGCAGCCTGCCACAACTTCAAATATCTACTTTTTCAAAACCCAGGTGGACATTGAGAGCTCATTTTTCCACCTCTCATTTTCTAGAGCTTCCAGATGAATTGTCTGCCTCATGTAATTATCAAAGTCCCCTTCATGTACACACACAGGAGCTCACCATATTGACCAGGCTCCTGGCTGAATGAATGACGGTTCCATTTTCATGAAAGAAATAGGAAAAGGACCCAACACTGCCTGTCACTATTAAACTCGTTCGTCTGTCATCACAACTTCTAACGGGAGTGCTTTATCTTAGTCTTTCAGATCCTTTATAATCTGTAGAGAAAAAAAAAAAATGGTTCAGGGAAAATACCTTGAAGGTTACCCTTCAGAAGAAAAGTGTGGCCCCAAACAGGTTTTCTTGCACAGAACAAATTACTATACATTCTGAAAGTATCCCTTGTTATGTGAGTCAATAATATGTTCCTTCTGTTCAATTAAAAAGGAAGTCAGTTACGTATCTGTATCGAAGAAACCAATTGTAGAGAACATCGTCTGGTGTTCATTAGACTCATCAGTTAGATAAGTAATTTTATATTTTCTCACGTGCTCCACGGTAGTCACTGTGACCTTCATTACATAGCAATAGCTCAATATGTCAGGAACTGTGGATGATGTATTGCTAATCAGAAGAACCTGTGTGTAGATTCCAGATTGATTGCCTCCAACCGTGGATTTGTATATGCACGTAACCTCTCTGGCCTTGATTTTCTCCTATAAGTAAATAGGAATAACATCAACCCAGCAGTCAAGTGTAAGGATTAAATGAGGTAATACAGGTAACTCCTAAGCATAGTAACTAGTATAATGCAGGTACTTAGGAGGATATATTTTTCTTGGTATTTTTGTAGTAAAATGAGAAAAGGAAAAATAATTAGAGAAATATCCAAGTTCTGGGCTGTGATTATCATAGGCTGTATATATTTTTGATGTTGTCATTTGAATTTATTAAAGAATCGACACGTACTCAGCTATTGTGCAGCACGAAATGGACAGCTCGTGTTCATTCGAACTTATTAAAGAATCGACACATACTCAGCTATTGTGCAGCACGAAATGGACAGCTCGTGTTTGCACACATTACATCCCCTTTTATTCTGGCTCTTGATCTTGGTGTTAAGGGACCGTGATTGCCTCTCATGATTCAAATTCAAGAGTTATAGCAATAAAATCTCAGTAACCTATGGCATACTTGTCTGAAACTTTATGAAATCTATTTATATCTTGAGCTTGAACAAACTTTCCAGATCATCAATTCTCTATAATTGTAAAGACTAATTTCCTTTTTTTTTAAAAAATAAATTCATCCTTTGAAGATTCGCATCAACCACCTAATTCCTCCACTTATCTCTGAATAATTACTTAGTCCAAGGCTAGTATTTTGAGAATTGGTTAAAACCACCTACTAGCAACTAAATAAATAAACAAATACATCAGTTTTCAGATCATTTTATGTTAAAAGTACAGAAGCTTTCAGATAATTGTTTTATAACTGGAAATAAAAAGAAAATAAAAGGATCTGAGAGATCATGAGGTTTGCCCAAGGTCACATAGCTAAATGTGGCAGAACTTCTAGTCTTTTTCTTCAAAGCCTGCAATTTTTTTTTTTTTTTTTTTGAGACTGAGTCTCACTGTGTCCCCCAGGCTGGAGTGCAGCAGTGCGATCTCGGCTCACTGCAAGCTCCGCCTCTCGGGTTCACGCCGTTCTCCTGCCTCAGCCTCCTGAGTAGCTGGGACTTCAGGCACCCGCCACCATGCCCAGCCAAACTTTTTTGTATTTTTAGTAGAGACAGGGTTTCACCATGTTAGCCAGGATGGTCTGGATCTCCTGACCTCGTGATCCACCCGCCTTGGCCTCCCAAACTGCCGGGATTACAGGCGTGAGCCACCGCACCCGGCCAAAGCCTGGAATTTTCTAATTGTTGTAGTCTAAGCTCATTGCTGGTTCCTTTTGCCCAGGATCATTTTGGCTGATAGCAGGCATTTGAACAAAAATTAGTAGAACAAAAATATATGAACAAAAATTAGTTGACCTTGTTCTCATGCTATCCTGAAGCAATCTGGCTACATGGCTTTGGGAAAGTCACCTATGAAGTACAGACCTTTCTAAAGAAGTTCTTACATAATTTGACTTTTTTAAAAAGCAAATGCGGGGGTGGAGCCAAGATGGCCGAATAGGAACAGCTCCAGTCTCCAGCTCCCAGCCCCAGCGACACAGAAGACGGGTGATTTCTGCATTTCTGCTTGAGGTACCGGTTTCATCTCACTAGGGAGTGCCTAACAGTGGGTGCAGGACAGTCGGTGAAGCTCACTGTGCGCGAGCCAAAGCAGGGAGAGTAACTGCCTCACTCGGGAAGCGCAAGGGGTCAGGGAGTTCCCTTTCCTAGTCAAAGAAAGGGGAAACAGACGGCACCTGGAATATCGGGTCAGTCCCATCCTAATATTGCGCTTTTCCAACGGGCCTGGAAAACGGCACACTAGGAGATTGTGTCCCGCACCTGGCTCGGAGGGTCCTATGCCCACAGAGTCTCGCTGATTGCTAGCACAGCAGTCTGAGATCAAGCTGCAAGGCGGCAGCGAGGCTGGGGGAGGGGCGCCCGCCATTGCCCAGGCTTGCTTAGGTAAACAAAGCAGCCAGGAAGCTCCAACTGGGTGGAGCCCACCACAGCTCAAGGAGGCCTGCCTGCCTCTGTAGGCTCCACCTCTGGGGGCAGGGCACAGACAAACAAAAACTCAGCAAGAACCTCCACAGACTTAAATGTCCCTGTCTGACTGACAGCTTTGAAGAGAGTAGTGGTTCTCCCAGCACGCAGCTGGAGATCTGAGAACGGACAGACTGCCTCCTAAAGTGGGTCCCTCACCCCTGAGCAGCCTAACTGGGAGGCACCCCCCCAGTAGGGACAGACTGACACCTCATTCAACCCGGTACTCCTCTGAGACAAAACTTTCAGAGGAAGTATCAGACAGCTGAATTTGTGGTCTCACGAAAATCCACTGTTCTGCAGCCACTGCTGCTGACACCCAGCCAAACAGGGTCTGGAGTGGACCTCTAGTAAACTCCAACAGACCTGCAGCTGAGGGTCCTGTCTGGTAGAAGGAAAACTAACAAAAAGAAAGGACATCCACACCAAAAACCCATCTGTACATCACCATCATCAAAGACAAAAAGCAGATAAAACCACAAAGATGGGGAAAAAACAGAGCAAAAAAACTGGAAACTCTAAAAAACAGAGCACCTCTCCTCCTCCAAAGGAACGCAGTTCCTCACCAGCAACGGAACAAAGCTGGATGGAGGATGACTTTGATGAGTTGAGAGAAGAAGGCTTCAGACAATCAAACTACTCTGAGCTATGAGAGGAAATTCAAAACAATAGCAAAGAAGTTAAAAACTTTGAAAAAAAATTAGAAGAATGGATAACTAGAATAACCAATGGAGAGAAGGGCTTAAAGGAGCTGATGGAGCTGAAAGCCAAGTTTCGAGAACTACGCGAAGATTGCAGAAGCCTCAGTAGCAGATGCGATCAACTGGAAGAAAGGGTATCGCTGATGGAAGATGAAATGAATGAAATGAAGAGAGAAGGGAAGTTTAGAGAAAAAAGAATAAAAAGAAATGAACAAAGTCTCCAAGAAATTTGGGACTATGTGAAAAGACCAAACCTACATCTGATTGGTGTACCTGAAAATGATGGGGAGAATGGAACCAAGTTGGAAAACACTCTGCAAGATATTATCCAGGAGAACTTCCCCAATCTAGCAAGGCAGGCCAACATTCAGATTCAGGAAATACAGAGAACGCCACAAAGATACTCCTCGAGAAGGGCAACTCCAAGACACATAATTGTCAGATTCACCAAAGTTGAAATGAAGGAAAAAATGTTAAGGGCAGCCAGAGAGAAAGGTCGGGTTACCCACAAATGGAAGCCCATCAGACTAACAGCTGATCTCTCAGCAGAAACTCTACAAGCCAGAAGAGAGTGGGGGCCGATATTCAACATTCTTAAAGAAAAGAATTTTCAACCCAGAATTTCCTATCCCGCCAAACTAAGCTTCATAAGTGAAGGAGAAATAAAATGCTTTACAGACAAGCAAACGCTGAGTGATTTTGTCACCACCAGGCCTGCCCTAAAAGAGCTCCTGAAGGAAGCACTAAACATGGAAAGGAACAACCGGTACCAGCCACTGCAAAAACACGCCAAATTGTAAAGACCATCGAGGCTAGGAAGAAACTATAGCAACTAACGAGCAAAATAACCAACTAACATCATAATGACAGGATCAGATTCACACATCACAATATTAACGTTAAATGTAAATGGGCTAAATGCTCCAATCAAAAGACACAGACTGGCAAACTGGATAAGGAGTCAGGACCCATCAGTGTGCTGTATTCAGGAAACCCATCTCACGTGCAGAGACACACATAGACTCAAAATAAAGGGATGGAGGAAGATCTATCAAGCAACTGGAAAACAAAAAAAGGCAGGAGTTGCAATCTTAGTCTCTGATAAAATAGACTTTAAACCAACAAAGATCAAAAGAGACAAAGAAGGCCATTACATAATGGTAAAGGGATCAATACAACAAGAAGAGCTAACTATCCTAAATATATATGCACCCAACACAGGAGCGCCCAGATTCATAAAGCAAGTCCTCAGTGACCTACAAAGGGACTTAAACTCCCACACAATAATAATGGGAGATTTTAACACCCCACTGTCAGCATTAGACAGATCAACGAGACAGAAAGTTAACAAGGATATCCAGGAATTGAACTCAGCTCTACATAAAGTGGACCTAATAGACATCTACAGAACTCTCCACCCCAAGTCAACAGAATATACATTTTTTTCAGCACCACACCACACCTATTCCAAAATTGACCACATAGTTGGAAGTAAAGCTCTCCTCAGCAAATGTAAAAGAACAGAAATTATAACAAACTGTCTCTCAGACCACAGTGCAATCAAACTAGAACTCAGGATTAAGAAACTCACTCAAAACCGCTCAACTACATGGAAACTGAACAACCTGCTCCTGAATGACTATTGGGTACATAATGAAATGAAGGCAGAAATAAAGATGTTCTTTGAAACCAACGAGAACAAAGACACAACATACCAGAATCTCTGGGACACATTCAAAGCAGTGTGTAGAGGGAAATTTATAGCACTAAATGCCCACAAGAGAAAGCAGGAAAGATCCAAAATTGACACCCTAACATCACAATTAAAAGAACTAGAAAAGCAAGAGCAAACACATTCAAAAGCTAGCAGAAGGCTAGAAATAACTAAAATCAGAGCAGAACTGAAGGAAATAGAGACACAAAAAACCCTTCAAAAAATTAATGAACCCAGGAGCTGGTTTTTTGAAAAGATCAACAAAATTGATGGACCGCTAGCAAGACTAATAAAGAAGAAAAGAGAGAAGAATCAAATAGATGCAATAAAAAACGAAAAAGGGGATATCACCACCGATCCCACAGAAATACAATCTACCATCAGAGAATACTACAAACACCTCTATGCAAATAAACTAGAAAATCTAGAAGAAATGGATAATTTCCTCGACAAATACACCCTCCCAAGACTAAACCAGGAAGAAGTCGAATCTCTGAAGAGACCAATAACAGGTTCTGAAATTCTGGCAATAATCAATAGCTTACCAACCAAAAAGAGTCCAGGACCTGATGGATTCACAGCTGAATTCTACCAGAGGTACAAGGAGGAACTGGTACCATTCCTTCTGAAACTATTCCAATCGATAGAAAAAGAAGGAATCCTCCCTAACACATTTTATGAAGCCAGCATCGTCCTGATACCAAAACCTGGCAGAGACATAACCAAAAAAGAGAATTTCAGACCAACATCCTTGATGAACATTGATGCAAAAATCCTCAATAAAATACTGGCAAACCGAATCCAGCAGCACATCAAAAAGCTTA
>NW_026652276.1:223226022-223401813 GCF_009828535.3 Hylobates moloch | reverse complement strand
GATGTTCTGAAGCTTCTGTCGGGGCTCTTGCAGGAAATGTTCACCCGAGTCGTCCGTGGCCCCCACAGCTTCCTGGCAGGCCCTGAAGGTTTCTGCACAGGAGAGCAGTGACTCTGCAAGGCTGTGTCTTGGCTGCTGGCGCAGAGATACAGGGCTGAGTCTTCTGGCTGCAGGGCATGTAGGTGAAGGTTTAAGAGAGAGCTCTTGGGGCATTCAGGTGAGAAGCGAGTGGGCACACTTTCATTTATAGAGAGTTTCTCATAGCTGTAGGCAAACATGAGCTCCGGCGGCTTCTTAGCTTTCTGCTTGTACCAATACATAGTCCTGTGCCCCATATGTTGTTCACATTTCAAAGACTTCTTATTTGCCATTCCCATGACCAGGTGTTTTGGTGTCTGGGTAACTTCAGTGTCTATGGGAACTGTAGGGGGAAAGGGACAAAATTCAGGCAGAGCCCAGGAGGAGGGTTGTTCCTGCAGCCACAAGGAAAAGGCTTGGAGTTCAAGGACAGACAATTTCAACCTAACTCACCTGCTCCCAGGAGACAGAGAACCACACAGCAGAGCAGCCTGCAGCCCATGCTAGGCTCGGGTCTGAGATGGGGCCTCTGACTGGGGTCCTTTGGGTGAGGTGCTGGGCTCTGGTCTCCTTGGCCCTGATTGGTGGTTTTTCCTGTGATGTCACTGCTCCCCAGACCCAGGGGATGTTTCTTCCTGACTGTGTTACATCCTTTCTAAGTTCTGATACAAGGTAAATTTGAACTGTCTGGGTGGGGATGAATGGGCTGGGCAGAAAGGGCAGAGCCAGCTTTTTACCCCCCAAGGATATTCCTCTGGCAGGGGCTCCTTTGCTCTCAGCTGCTTCCTCATTGTGTGGATCCTCCCTCTATCTCTGTCCCTCTGTCTTTCAGGATCCCTCTCAACAACACACCACTCCCATTCAAGGAATCTCCTTCTGTCCTGCGGGATCACACAAGACAGTGCCATTCAAAACATCCCTTCCCTCAATGTTTAAGTGTGGTGGAGCCCATTTTGCCTGGCTCTGTGGAGGGAGGATGACTGCACGACCACGGATGTAGTGTGGACCAGCTCCCATCATTCAAGGGCGTGACTATGATGCTAACCAGCAACCAGGCACTGAGGAGGGAGCTGAGGGTGCACGAAAGGGATGAGCCACCCTCTGTCCCTGAAGTGGAGGGCATGGGGCTTGGCTGGGGTTAGAGCTGACATACTTAGGATGCTGAAAAGGAACAACACAAAGTGTGTGGAGCAGAGGAAATGGAAATCAGCTTGAAGCTGATGTTAGTGTGCTTGAGCTGAGTACAGCCATGCTCTCAGTTGAGGTATGGATGTCTCCCCATGGGCAAGATCCCTCCTGGCCCGTCTCTTCTCTTACTCTCTATCCCTTCCCCAGGTCCCTGCCTCAGAGGTTTCACTGGAGCACAGCTCCTCCCTGTGGCCGAAACTGCATTTGGCCACTCACCAACCCAGTGTCAGCATCCAGACGGGTTCCACATCCCACAACCCTGAGCAGCGAAGAAGGGTTTGAAAGGCCAGGGGAGAATGAAGACGAAGGAGGTGATGGCAACAACACCGAGAGTCAGCAGCCGGAACACCAGGTATCCACACACCTAGGACATTCTAAATTTTTACTCAACAGAAATTACCTTTGTCTGTGTCTGGGCACCATGGCAACACCTTATCTCTACAAAAGTTACCAAAAATTGGCCGGATGTGGTGGTGCATGTGTGTACTCCCTATTCAGGAGGCTGAGGTGGGAGGATTGCTTGAGCAGGGAAGTCAAGGCTGTAGTGAGCCATGATTGCGTCACTGCATTCAGGACAGAGCAAGACCCTGCCCTCACCCTCCCCCCACCAAAAAACAAAACAAAACAAAACTAGAAGAAGAAAAGAAATTGTCTATGTCTGGATCCCTAGTAATGAGCAGAACAGACAGTAGTATCCCAGCCGTCTTGCACTCTTGGGCCAGTCTGACTTGTTCAACAAATACTCCTTGAACAACAGCTAGAAGCAAGCAGAAAATCACCAACAGTTTCACCCCCAGAATTCTATTTGAGTAGGTCAATTCAACATATTCAGAAAACAACTAGAGAATAAAAATGTATCGTACATAAAGTTTGAGAAATGTAATCAGTATGTCATTGTTCAATCACTCCATATATGTGATACCATATTTCCTCATATATTAAATCAGGAGAACTGAAATGAGATGATCTCCAAAGCCCTGCCATTTCTAAAATGTTAGCAACCACATTAGGTCATCTGTTCTGTGGAGAACTTTCCAACTAGGAACCACCTGGATGAATTCCTATGGGTCTTCTCTACTTCACTGCATAAGCTATTTATGCTTTATGACCATTTATTGAAATATCATCAATTTTCTTAAAATGTAAAGTTATGCCAATATTGACTTTTCATTTTAGAACATGTGAAGATACAAATGAACACACATAAACACAAAAATGGGATGATTCATGCTTTCAAAGTGATTTTTATCATCTATTAATTGTTGTATTACATCAGTATTACCATTTTGCGATGAAAATTGTAATTGTAGGAGTGAGATTAGGGTCGTAAATCTATGTTATATGTAAATCTACACTGGGCCTAGGGAGGATACTTATCCATGAGTTAAGTCAAGGATTTATAATTTAGGTTTGTTTTAACCCGGGGATGTTTTCAGTCAGGAAGATAATTTTAGCATTCCTCTAATGTGTAAATTTTATCAGATTTTCATTGTGGCCCATAAAGCAAAACAAACAAACAAAAACTTTTAAGGGATATAGATTAGATTTTAAGAAAAGGGGGTTGAATATTCTTCCCCTCAACAGGTTACATATAGGATGGATCTCTAACCTGCTACACTAGATAAAAACCTAAAATTAATCTTGTTTTAAACACTAATATCATTCCTATTAAAATTATTTCAATTGGTATCTACTTCAACAAGAAAACACTTTGGTCCTTCTACAAAGAAATAGAACAAATTTGAACAAATAAAATTTTATTGCATTGTTTGGCTCCCAATAAGTAAACCAAATTGCAAGGATAATTAAAAAAAAAGCAATAGAGTTTAAACGGAAACCTTGAATAATGGTGGAAGTAAATGGTTTAATTTTCCTGAGGACAATAGCTAACATAAGCATTTGCCACAACAAGGGGTGGTGACGGGTGAGTTTAAGTCATCTGAATTAGGGATGGACCTAAGAAGGAAAATGATCTGAGGACCGTGTGAATTGCAAGAAGATTGAAGAGTGGAATAGGAAATATGAAGAAAAGCCAAGTAAACACATTTATATGTAATAGAAGTAGTATATGTGATTGAAGATAAGAGGACATAACTGACTCCAAGATAGCTGGGATTTAGGACACAGAGTACTAACAAGGAGCTCCGAGAATATGCATAAGAAAATCCTTTTTTTTTTTTTTTTTTTTTTCTGGGCCATGTCCTAAGCTGTGTATGCAGAGGATGGGACTCCCGAGGGCCCACCAGAGAACAAATTCTGGAAGGCTGAAGATATGGGCAGGGATGTCAGAAGATACCAAGGGCCGAAAGGCAATGGCATTCGGACCCAGTGAGAGTGGAGAGTCATGGTGGGTACACTGTGATTCCCACTAAGACCCTGGGAAGGCCATGAACTAGCAATGATGACCACAGGCTGGGGCTGCCTAAGAGGGAGGGCAAAGCTGAAATAGAACATAAACCCTTTCTAGTCTTTCACGTAGGATATTTAGAAGTCTCCTAATGGTACATGCCACCCAAAAAATCTGTCTCCTTTCTGATCCATATTACTCCCAGTGTTCCTCTACCAAAATATCAGTTTCATCATGTTGTTTCACTTGGAGTAGAACCAATGGCTCACCATTCCCTAGAGATTTGTGTCCAAAGTCCTTTCGATGTCTCCCAATATCCCTACTCATCCGCTGTCGCCTACTCCTGAGGAGCGTTCAAGGTGACATTTGTCAGAATTGGGAGAGACTCTTGCTGATCATCCTTCTTGAAGAGAAGGAGCCTACAAGGCTGCCTCCACCGGCTTCTCCTCAACACTTTCCAGTTTACCTATTGCCATGGAATTTCATGCCTCTCCAAATATTTTTCTGTTAAATAAAGTACTTACTGATCATCAGAATTGTCTCTTGATCTTAGAAATATTTCCTTCCCCCTCCTTTACGCTTGTGCTCATCAACCATTTTTAGCAATCATGTGTTTTTTTCATAATGTTATATAAAATATGTACCAATGTGTGCCAAACAGAAAGAAAAGAAAGAGCTTCCTCCATCAGTTAAGATCTTCAGTGCATGGGACAGGCTCCTTTTTTGTTTGTGGAGCCCTAATACTTCAGTGGCTTTGTTGTGAAGTCCTGCTCTAGCTGATAAACAATTCTGTGAGAATTTTATGTGCATAAAATAGAGGACTTCTCCGCTGGGTGCACTAGCCGGCTGTACTACAGACTGAAACTCCATCAGAGGCCATCAGGGAATGGAGACTGGAGCCTTGGGTGCAGGTGCACACACTGCCCACAGCTTCCTGGCTGAGCCGGGAGGTTTGTGCATAGGGATGCGGTGACTTTGCAGGGCTGTGTCTTGGCTGCTGGCACAGAAATATACAGCAGAGTCACCAAGCTCCAGGGACTTGATGTGAAGATTTAAATGAGCTTTGTCTGGAGACTCAGGTGAGAAGCGATTTGGAACTGTTTCATTTATAATGAGCTCCTTATTATTGTAGCTAAACATTATCTTCAGAAATTTCTTAGAGTCCTGCTTATACCAATACATAGCATCATGGCCCAGATTTTGTTCACATTTAAGGGACTTGTCGTTTCCCATCTGTGTGACCAGGTATTTTGGAGTCTGAGAAACAGCTGTGTCCAAGGAACCTGCAAAGGAAAGAAGCAGAGTTCAGGCAAATCCCAGGAGGTAGCCTGCTGTTGTTGTCATGATGAAGAGGCTGAGGGACTCCAACAGGATCCTGTCACCTGGGCCCAGGACTCACCTGCTTGCAGGAGGCAGAGGGCCACACAGCAGAGGAGCCTGCAGCCCATGGCAGAGTGAAGCAGACCAGGCAAGGCCCAGGGCAGGGTTCTGGTCTGCAGTGGTGAGAAGACTAGGCTGTGGTTTCCACTGCCTCTGAGAGGTGCTGCGCCAATCAGGTCACAGCCTGTAATCATTCCCCCATTCCCAGGGTCTCCTCTAGCATGGGTCCTCCCTTTCATCCCTGCACTTGCTCCTTTAAAGGAGTTTTTGGAATTTCTGTGAATAATTGAGAGGGTGGAATTGTGATCTCCAGGATGTGTCTCTGACAGTCATTCCTGTGCCATCAGCCCCCTCCCTCCCTGCTCCTTCCCGGGGATCTGACCACCTCCTCCCTTCCTCTCCTTTTCAGGCCCTTCTCTCAGAGTCAGGCTGGTTTCCTCTCTGGATCTTTTGCTTCCCCTACACAATAATGCAGGACATTGTTCTGCTCTCTTGAATCTTTGCTCACTTGAAGGTCTGATTAATGTTCAGTGGTCCCCTTGTTTCAGAAGACACTGGCCTGAGATTTCACCTGAATACCAGCCATAGCCACCTACCCCACATGACTGTGATGCTAGTTCAGAGCAAACCCTGCTGAAGGGTTATTCTTGGGAGTGAATTGCAGTCCTGTTCCCTGTGATGTTCTTATCTGTCCAAGGGGCAGATCTATAAAGAAACAGCAGGCTGCTGGAAAATATGCAGACACCGTGTGCTGGGAAAGAATGGCAATGAAGGTCAACAACATGGCAGTCAGGGAAAACAAAAGTAGTTGACAGTATTGCGCCTTGAGTTTTCTGCAGATAATCCTCCTTCTTGGTACAAAGTTTACAACCCAAGCTTATTGTGGGGTTTCTCAACTTCAGCACTACTGCCATGTTGGATCAGGTGATTGTTTGTTGTGGGGGGCTGTCCTGTGCAGGTAGGATGCTTAGTGGCATCCTTGGGCCCTACCCACCTGATGGCAATGTGACGACACAAAATGCCTTCGTGTTTTGTGAATTATCTCCTGTTGAGGACCACAGTCCCCTTTATTCTTGCCCATGGTACTCCTCTCCTCTGCCAGCCATCAACCACCCAACCTCGGGGGTGTGGCAGGGCTGCAGCTCCTCCTGCTCTGGTCAGCAAGGTCCAGCACTCAGACCTCAATGCCTCAGTCAGTGGCCCCAGGGCAAGAACCTCCAGGAGGAAAACCAGGGACCAGCACTGCCAGAAAGGCATTTCACACACACACACACACACACACACACACACACACCCATACACAAACTTTGGTAGTGTTGTCATCTACTGGTGAATCCCCTGCAAAGACAGACCCCGATGGTTCATTTGTGATTTACTAAACACAGAACTTGAACTAAACGAAAGAAAAATGATCACCATCCTTCTTGGAACTTCAAGCATGCTTTATTTGTTTATAGTCATTGAATGGCTACTTAGTGCAAAGCATGAGTAAACAATATTCTCACTCTCATGATGTTTATAGTCCAATAGTAGCAAAAACACATTCACACATTACTTGTAGACTAAGAATATGAAATACATGTTACATGGACGCCAGCAATATAGTTACTATTTACATTTAAATACTTTTTTTTTTTAACGCATCCCATTTCCTGATCTATGAAACAATGGGCAGAAATAAATAATTTTCAACACTCTGTCTAGCTCTACAATTCTGTGAACATAACCAGGTATCCCTGTAGATGTGGGTCTTATTCAGTACCTACCTCATTGCACCCCACAGCTGACAAGGGAAACTTTTCAAAGAAGGAATGGTAGGGAGGGAAGGTAGTGAAATGACAAGAGGCTACATACAATGGTGATGATCATAACTATATAAAGATGTAACCATTCTTAAAGAGTAGACTTTAAATAAATATGTATCTCACTATTTTATGCAAGAGTTTTTACCAAATCAGACGGACAGCATCTGGGAGAGGCACTGGAATGAAACTGATAGAAACTCGCCTCACATGAGGCAATGTTAGTTCTGGTTGTTGTTTTGTTTTGTGTTTTACAGGAGACATGAAAAGCAAAAGTGTTTTATTGTCCATGAAAAATTGTCTAGACCGGGCGCAGTGGCTCTCGCCTATAATCCCAACACTTCGGGAGGCCGAGGCGGGCAGATCACTAGGTCAGGAGATGGAGACCATCCTGGCTAACACGGGGAAACCCTGTCTCTACTAAAAATACAAAAAAATTAGCTGGGCATGGTGGCGGGTACCTGTAGTCCCCGCTACTAGGAAGACGAGGCAGGAGAATGGCCTGAACCTGGGAGGTGGAGCTTGAAGTGAGCAGAGATCCTACCACTGCACTCCAGCCTGGGCGACAGAGCGAGACTCGGTCTCAACCAAAAACAAACAAACAAAAGAATTGTCCAAAGGATAAAAAGGAACAAATAAATTTATTATCTACGTATTTTCTGACAGGGCCCGCCATACTGGAGAAGGGGAAAAAAGCTACAGAAAGGAGAGAGGATAGACGCTGGTATCCCCGGGAAGAGCCAGGCTTCCAACAAGAAAGTCAAAGAGGGAAGAAAACGTAATAATTTTATCATGGAGATAACTTAATCCACAAAAAGGTGGAGAGTTGTAGGGACAAAGGGAATGAGACAGAAGGCTGCAGAAGAACTAGAACCAGTCGAACTGAATGATATCAGGATGCACATTTTGAACATCGGTCATATTTTTGGCTGTCCAATATTTAAACCCCATCTTATATTTGGGCAATTCCCCAAAGTTTGGGTCTTGGCAGGAAAGGCAATTGTGTTGATATGTTTATAAGCAAAATCTTCCACCCTTCTAGAGCCAAACTCTCCATCTCTGCCTCTTCTTTTTCACTTATCATGAGAGTACCACTTCACCTGGCAGAGCTGTCTCCTTCTTCCAGCTCCCCAAGAACGCACAGGAAATCTGTCCTGTCTCCTCTGGTGGAATAGAATGGATGAACAATCTCTTGTGTCCAATTACGTCAAATTTAGTTTCCTGAGCAGGGTCTTATGAAGATTTCATTTCACCTGATTCTGTCTCTCTCTTCACTGATGCTCAACTCTGGGTTTCCAGGTCTGCAAGGGGACAAGGGCCATGGTTTCACTTCCATTCTATCAGCTGGCTGCTAGTTACTGGAGACTCTGACCCTGATTTAAAAAAAAAAAATTCTTTCATGCTGACAAAAATACAAAAGTCAACATTGCATATCAGCTCATGGGATCATATCCCTGCAGGTTGACCAGCAGCTGCCAGTTTTCCAAAAGAAATTCAGACCAAAATCAGATAAGACATCCTGTCACAGGCCAGGTATCCTTCACCTTTGCAGAGCATCAGTTCATGCTATTTGCTTGTTGAACTATTAAAATCTCTCTTGGCCACTTAAAATATTGACAGTTATTATTTCTATTATTATATGAATCACAAATGTTTAACCCACAGTCATTTTTTTGGCAACAATTAACGCAAATTAAATGCAATGCCATGATGGATAGAGATTATTTATTAACAATGAAAAATGATTTTACGTTATCTTATTTTTGTTACTGAGAAGAAGTTCTAGATTTTTTGTGAGGGTAGGAGTTTGAAAAGTCCAGGGTTCCCTGATTTTCCAACTCTACATTAGTTAGTCACTTTAGATATTTAATATTGAGCTTAGAAGTGTGTATTTCGCATGGTCTGGTTTTAGGACTTTAGCAGATTTGAAAATTACTCATACTACAGAAAGTTAAGAAATTAAATTCTAGCATGTAGAAATGAGATTCCTATCTTCAATACATTCTTTTGTTCCATTCCAAAATAAACTGCAAAATTAACCTCCACAGGAAGGCTAATTGTTTTCCTGTGAAACTATCTGGCTAGACTTTCACTTCCAGGCAGCATGCTAGAACATGCATAGTAGAGTATAGAGATATTCTGAAGCTCCCTCCTGCTGAATAACTAGAGCCTATAGAAAATGTATCTTTGCTGCATTTTTGGATTTCCAAGAAGTAAGGGAAATTCCAAATGCTTTTCGAAAAGGTGAAACAGGAGCTTGTAGTGAAAACAAAATGAAGAGCCTGTTTCAGATGTGCATCCTGGAGGTCTGCCCACACCATCTTCTTTCCCATCTCCAGGTGTTTGGCATCATCTTTTGACACCTGGACAAGTCTAGCTTCCAGGGGTCTTGGTAGACAGGGATAGATGTTGAAGATGGAAGCTGGAAGGGAGTCTGGTGATGCTATTTTGATAAGAACATTTGCTCACACCCAGGAGACGGGTTTCCTATCCTTAGATCCTCTTGCTCCAAGGAGTTAAGAGGAACACCCAGAAGAGGAAAAAGAAAAAAAGAAACCCTTTCTAGCTTAAGTCTTTCATCATTTAGAGTCAGAGGAATGGTGCTCCAGGTGTTCTTTGGTCTGATAAGTAGATTTTCCTTGGTAATTACTCTGTTTGCAAGATCGCTCGAGGAAGCCCTGATCTGTCAGGCTCACTGCCCAGGTTCCAGGAAGTCATTTCATGGCAGGATTGAGCTGGAGCAGAGGCCCAGCATCCAGAGCCTCTCTTATTCCACTCAGGAAGGGGTCCTCCATTGGCATCTGCTTGTGAGCTCTCCTCTTTTCCAGCTCAAATTCTCCCCCTTTCTCAACCCATGCAGGGTCACATGCAACAAATCTGGCAGTCTAGGCTCTTTGCTAGAACAAAAACACCTGCACAGCAAGGCAAATGAATAGTCTGTATTTAACCTCTCACATTTCAGCATTAACACAGCTTCTGCAGACCACATTTTCCCCTGTGGTAAATAAGCCCAATATTTCTTTTAACTGTCTCCCATCCAGAGAATCCTCTGTCCTTCCTCTGAGTTCCCTTAATCTCAGTAGAGTCACAGCTCCTCCTTGTGGTAAAAGGTCAAACATGTCAAGACTCTGTCCCATGGTGGACCAAAGGCAGAAGGGTGGTAGAGCTCCTAGAAATACAGATATGTGGCTGGCGCCTCATGCCTGTAATCCCAACACTTTGGGAGGCTGAGGCGGGCGGATCATGAGGTCAAGAGGCCAAGACTATCCTGGCCAACATGGTGAAACCCTGTCTGCACTAAAAACACAAAAATTAGCTGGGTGTGGTGACACCACACGCCTGTATTCCCAGCTACTCGGAAGGCTGAGGCAGGAGAATCGCTTGAACCCGGGAGTCGGAGGTTGCAGTGAGCTGAGATCGCTCCAATGAACTCCAGCCTAGGCGACAGAGCGAGACTCCGTCTCAAAAAGAAAAAAAAAAATGGGAAGGCACAGAGGTTCATTCCTTCCTTTCTTCAAGAGGCTTCTAGCTAAAATGCAAACATACAAAATTGCACCTGAACTTTAATAAATATAAAAACTGGCTTTCAGAGTTAATAGACTGAATTTTTGCAGAACAACTTCCCATCAAAAAGAACAAGAAAAACAGCAAAATATAAAGATAAATGTTTGAAGGCACTTGGAGCTACTGAAGTAGTAAGAACTTACGGGATTGGGATCTCAATGAGAAAGGAGAGATCTGACAGACCACTTTTCTGTCTAAGTCATTTGCCAATTTTATATCATTGGCTAAGTAGCTGAGAAAAAAAAATGGAAGCCTGAGAGCATAGTAGGCTTTGAGGAGAATCCATCACTTTTCTGGTCTGGAGAGCATTTATGTTCAGTGACTACTGAATAGGAGAGGACCCTGGTAAAGACCCCAGGCCTTGGTGCTGGGGGCAGGAGCAGGGATCGACTGAAAATAAGCATGAAGGAACTTTCTGGGTGGGGAGGATGAAATGTTTTAGAGCTGGATCATGGTGATTGTTGCACAACTCCACAAATTTATCAAAATTCACTGAACTGCATACTTGCAATGGGCAAATATCATGTTATGTAATTTACACTTTAATTTAGCTGTTAAACTCCAGACATCTAGCTGGAAATTAAATGGCTAAGAGTAAAGGCGAGCAGCGTCATGCAGGCTGAATCCCAGCTCTGATCCAGCTCAGTCATCAACTCATTTAAGGTGACCTGTCCCTGCTACAATCCCCAGCAGAAGCAAAAGTGAATCATTTGAGGAAGATGAAATCATTCAGAGCCTCAAATTAACTCTATAGTTTTTATATACAACATCCAGCATTCAAATAAATTACCTGTTGTGTGAGAAAACAAAATCACATGCCCAGAAACCGAACAGAGAAAACAGACAAAAGAAATAGACCCATATTCAGATGTTAAAGTTATCAAAAACTGGCTTTAAAATGACAGATGTTAATACAGTCAACAGAGTAAATGACAAAATGTGGAATTTTAGCAGACAACTGGAAATTGTAGGAAGATTTAAGTGGAAATTCCAGAACTGAAATATGCAAAATACCTAAAATTTGGAATTCAGTAGATATGTTTAAAAGAGAAATAGTTTCTTAAATGAAACTCAAGAAGTTAATCTGGCTGTCTCATGTTAAGTTTAAAGTGACAAATTCATTCCTGCCTCTGCCTCTAGGTGTCTCTTGACTTTTGCTGCTGAATTCTGTTCCTGCACTGCCTGGCTTTATTCTGGCGATTCTCATGCTGGTCTAGACCTCTGTTGACCTTGAAATGGTATGAAATGTTAGACTCCATGTTTTCTACTCTCTTAACTTGTTATTTTGTGAGCTAGCATCATTAGCCCAAATGCATCACAACAGGTTCAAAGGGTCATCAGACAGTTCTGCTCTTGACCACATGCTGTGGAAGACTCATTGATATTGAGGCACTTGCACCGAGCCCCTTCTCCTTCTGTAGGTTCCCGTGGGGACCCTCTATATTCTCGTGGAAATACCTGAACTCCTGCTCAGTAATCATCTTGCAATTCTATGAGTTAAAATATGTTTTCCTAAACAACTAAAACAAAAAAAAATTCTAACAAAAATGGCAAAATGGGAATAAAGAAAAGATATAGGTGATGTGATCATGTACAATTCTCCCATATTCAGAGCCCAAAGCCACGCCCTCTAGTATCTGTAAAAGTTCTTCAAATCCTACAGTATATCTGGCCATTTCTGCCCAAGATACCTTTGGTAATTTAATTTTAGATATCTGTCTATTTGGAGATGGCTGCAAGAACAAACCCAACCAGAGACTTCCTTTCCTTAGGCAGGAAGTGGGTGCTGGTGGCTGGTTGGGAGGCAGAGCTATGAGGGATTTTGCACAGGCTGGAGGTTTCTTTGCAAGGCTGTGGCTTCACTGCTGGCACAGAAGTACATGGCTGAGTCCTCCAGCTTTGTGGACTGGATCTTCAGAGTGAAAGGTGATCCATCAGGCCTTGCAGCTGAGAATCGATCATCCGCTATTTCAGATTTCTCTGAGATTTTACCATTAAAAAAGTAAAGTAGAAACTTGATTTCCTGCCCCAAGATTTGTCTGTACCAATAGAAGCGTAAGTGATTAGAGATGGGGACACACTGCAAGATCACTTCCTGTCCCATCTGTGTGACCTGATGGCTGGGAGTCTGGGTGACTTCAGGTTCTGTGTGTCCTGTGGGAAAAGAAAGGAGATTAAGAGAATGGTTTAGAATTTTCTTAGGTCAGTTCAAAGCAAGAATTTCCTAGAGTCCTAAGCATCGACCTGCTTTCAAGAGACTAAAAATTGCCCAGCATAGGAGCCAGGTATCCATGGCAGGATCACAGCAGGAATGAGGCCTCTCCTAGTTCAGGCATCTGGTCATGTGGAAGAAAGGAGGGGCATTTTGAGCTGGCCTCAAAAGGCAAGGTCGGGCAGAATTACTGGTGTCTCTGGCAACACCCACCATCCCTGGAGCGCCCTCTACAGGAGAGAGGAGGGAGCCTTTGTGTTGGTGCAGAACCTGACAATGCAGGGCTCTGCTCAGCCCCAGGGGTCTGATGGTGTGTGCAGGACTGAGGGCCATTACTGAGAGTGAGAGCAGTGCTGGAAAATATGGGGCTCAGCAAGGTAACCCTGAGTACAAAGTCTGGCTCAGAAAATCCAGGAGATCTTCTCTTATTACCTGCTGTGAGTAACAATTCAGGTGCAACACACTCTACCGCTGATAATGGATGCCAAGAAAACTTGGCATTAGGATTAAAGAAACAGAAGAAAAAGAATCAAGTGTGAAAGTTTTAAATCCTGAGTGGAAGAGAGAAGCGAGCAAGAAGTTGAAACTCTGCACATGCCCCAGGGAGAGTGAACCAGAGAACTATGATCCAAATCCCATGGGGAACTACTGTCCTGAGGGTCACGCAGTGGTAGAGCCACCTGAGGAGGAGATTGAGTATTAAAAAAAAAAAGAAAAAGAAAAGACAAAAGAAAAGAAGAGCTCTGCCCGGGCACAGTGGCTCACGCCTGTAATCCCAGCACTTTGGGAAACTGAGGCAGGCGGTTCATAATTTCAAGTGTTCGAGACCATCCTGGCCAACATGGTGAAACCCTGTCTCTAATGAAAAAACAAAAATTAGCCAGGTGTGGTGGCAGCGGGCGCCTGTAGTCCCAGCCACCTGGGAGGCTGAGGCAGAAGAATCACTTGAACCCAGGAGGTGGAGGTGGCAGTGAGCCGAGATCACACCACTTCACTTCAGCCTGGCGACAGAGTGAGACTCTGTCTCAAAAAAAGAAAGAAAAAAGAAAAGAGAAGAGAAGAGAAGAAAACAAAAGATCTGAGCATATTTGGAGCTAGGATGAGGGCTGAGATCCAGGGTCTAACTTGGGTGGAAAGAGAAGCCAAAAAAAAGTCCATATTGGAAGGGGGATTAGTGTGGCCAGAGTGTTAAATGCTTCACACAAGATTTCCCAGAGGCACAAGCCAACTGGAAGATACTTGGAACAATTTAAACTTGACAGCATCTGTCCTACATTCAAGTTCAGGCCCAGTCGCGTTCAAGACAAAGTCAGGCCACAGGCTGCTGTTGTATGGGAAACGTAGGATAGCCACATCCAATAAATGACAGTATTATGATGTGAGATTTCTGCCGAGGTCCTACTGAAGGATGAAGAGACAGAAGGATTTCATACCAAGGAATGCTGAACCGAGTGTCGAGGCTCAGCTGGACGCGTTGCTCCCACGGTCTCCTGACTACAACTAGGAGGTTTGTGCACAGGGAGGCGGTGACTCTGCCGGGCTGTGTCTTGGCTGCTGGTGCAGAGATACACAGCTGAATCTCTAGCTGCGGTGTGACCACATGAAGGTGTAAGCGAGAGCTGTCAGGGCATTCAGGTGTGAAGTGATTTGGCATAGTCTCGCTTTCAATGAGTTCCTTATAGCTGTGGTAAAACATGATCTCCAGGGATTTCTTAGCTTTCTGTCTGTACCGATACATAGAATCATGTCCCAGATGTTGCTCACATTTCATCATCCTTTTACTCCCCATTGCTGTGACCAGGTGTTTTGGTGTCTGGGTAATTCTAGTATCCATGGGGCCTATGAAAATAAGAAGCCAAATTCAGATTAAGCCCAGGACAGAGTCTTCTGAAGCAGTTCCATGAAAAAAGCCAAAAATCCAAAAACAGAAATGTCCCACCTGTGTCCAGGACTCACCTGAGACAATGGGCCACACCACAGTGGAGCCTGCAGCCCATGGCAGGGTCACACAGGACAGAGGCGGGGGACCCCATGTCTCCCTACTTGGCGTTCTGGTCACCTGGGTGTGCTTCCCTGGCCCTGAGACAGGGGCTGCTTGGGAAGTCTCTGCTCCTGTGGTTGCCACTGTTAGTGTCTACAGCTCACACTTTCTCTTTCTCTTCCCAGCTTTGCACTGGCACCTCAACAGGGTCAGGGCCAGGTGTGCAGGGCAGGTTTGTCAAATAGTTGCTTTTTTCTTAGCCGCTGCCTGCCCTCACCACAGTGAATGACTGGGTCTCCCCTTCCTCTTTCTACTTATGGCTCCCCTCCTCCTTAGCACACAGACCCCTTCCCTTTGGGCAGATGCCTTCCCGATGCCTGTCGTGGACCCAGGACGAGCGCACTCTGGCTCCCTTCCCTCATCTCAGTGAACTCCAGGAGGCCACCTCACCTGGCTCAGTGGAGCCCTTCCCTGGAGCCAGCTGTGCATCATTTTAAGACCCAGTAAGGTAATGCCAACTAGGGAGGGAGCACCCTTCAGTGGGTGCTGAGGGGACACGAGAGGAATAATCTGCAACCCCTACCCCAGGGAGCCCAGGGAGCATCTCACCTACTTAGGATGCCAGACCTGAACACAGACTAGAATAACAGAAGGCCCTAAGGGCATCAGCAGAGGGACTGCAGAGACGATGCTAGGCAGGTCCAGGTGGAATGGACTTTAGTGTCTTCAAGTTGTCCACACATGATCTCTCAACTACAACAAGGAACAAACCATGATGCCAGAGCATTTGATTCCTTCCTTAGTCCTTTCCTCCCTCCTGCCTCTTTTCTCCTCCCTCCACTTGACTCAGGAAATTCACTAAAGTCGCAGCTCCTCCTGGAGGTGAAAGAGCCACATTGCCCTCGTCTCGGCCATCTGGCCCCAGTCCTCCAGATACAGCATTGGGAGCATAGATACGCAAAGGGATTCCGCAGGGGAATGCACAAAGCAAGAAGGCATTTGAAACGCCAAAGTAAAGGCTTAGCAACTCTCACTGCCACCTACTGGTGAAACGCCTCCTACAGCCTCCACATACACACTTAAGATATCAAAAAAATAGTATCCAATAGGTAGTTATGGAACACATAACTATATGTCAGGCACTGTTTGGGGACCAGGAATAGAGCAGTGAATAAAACCAACTCTCATGGGCACATGGGCCATTTTAATTTGTTCAAAAAGCTTTTGTGAATAATGGTCTGATTCTCGAAGTGCTTCGGGGCTTACAAGAGCTATAAGACATGTTTGACAGGGCTGGACGCGGTGGCTCACACCTCTAATCCCAGCACTTTGGGAGTCTGAGGCAGGTGGATCACAAGGTCAGGATTTCCAGACCAGCCTGGCCAATACGGTGAAACCTCGTTTCTACTAAAAATACAAAAAAATTAGCCGGGCATGGAGGCATGCACCTGTAGTCCCAGTTACTCGAGAGGATGAGGCTGGAGAATCACTTGAACCCTGGAGGCGGAGGTTGCAGGGAGCCGAGATCACCCCGCTGTGCTCCAACCTGGGCGACAGAGTGAGACTCCAACTAAAAACAAACAGACAAACAAAAATGTAAAGGCAGAGAGGTACACTCCTTCCTTTCTTCAAGAGGCTTCTACCTAAAATACAAACATATAAAATTGCACCTCACCTTTAATAAATATAAAAACTGGCTTTCAGAGTTAATAGACTGAATTTTTGCAGAACAACATTGCCATCAAAAACAACTAGATAAACTTAACAAAATATAAAGATAAATATTTGAAGGCACTTGGAGCTACTGAGGCAGTCAGAACTTAAGGGATTGGGATCTCAATGAGAAAGAAGAGATCTAACAGACCACTTTGCCCTCTAAGTCATTTGCCAATTTTATGTCGTTGCCTAAGTAGCTGAGAAAAAAAGGGAAGACTGAGAATGTAGCAGGCTTTGAAGAGCATCCACCACTATTCTGGTCGGGAGAACATTTACATTCAATGACTACTGAACAAGAGAGGACTCTGGCAAAGACCCCAGGCCTTGGTGCTGGGGGTAGGAGCAGGGATTGACTGAAAATGACCACGAAGGAACTTTCTGTGTGGGGAGGAAGAAATGTTTTAGAGCTGGATTATGGTGACTGTTGTACAACTCCACAAATTTATGAAAATTCATTGAATTGCACAGTTGCAATGGGCAAATATAATGTTATGTAATTTACACTTTAATTTAGCTGTTAAACTCCAGACATCTACTTGGAACTTAAATGGCTAAGAGCAAAGGTGAGCAGCCATCATGCAGGCTGAAGCTAAGCTCTGATCCAGCTCATTCATCAACTCAGTTAAGGTGATCTGCCCCTGCTACAATTCCCAGCAGAAGCAAAAGTGAATCATTTGAAGAAGACGAAATTATCCAGAGCCTCAAGTTATCTCTGTAGTTTTTATATACAATATCCAGCATTCAAGTAAATTACTAGTTGTATGAGAAAACAAAATCACATGCCCCGAAACCAAACAGAGAAAACAGACAAAAGAAATAGACCCAAACAGACGCCGATGTTAAAGTTATCAAAAACTGGGTTTTAAATAACGGATGTTAATATAGTCAACAGAGTAAATGACAAAATGTGGAATTTTAGCAGACAACTGGAAATTGTAGCAAGATTTAAGTGGAAATTCCAGAACTGAAATATACAAAATACCTAAAATTTAGACTTCAATAGGTATGTTTAAAAGAGGAATAATTTCTTAAATGAAACTCAAGAAGTTAATCTGGCTGCCTCAGGTTAAGTTGAAAGTGACAAATTCATTCCTGCCTCTGCCTCTAGATGTCTCTTGACTTTTGCTGCTGAATTCTGTTCCTGCACTGCCTGGCTTTATTCTAGCGATTCTCATGCTGGTCTAGACCTCTGTTGACCTTGCAATGGTGTGAAATATTAGACTCCATGTTTTCTACTCTCTTAACTTGTTATTTTGTGAGCTAGCATCATTAGCCCAAATGCATCACACCAGGTTCACAGGGTCATCAGATAGTTCTGCTCTTGACCACATGCTGAGCAAGAGTCATTGATAATTGAGTTCTTTGTACCAAGCCCCTTCTCCTTCTGAAGATTTCCATGAGCACCGTCTATATTCTCATGGAAATACCTGAACTCCCACTCAGGAATCATCTCACCACCCTAGGAGTTAAAATATGTTTTCCTAAGCAACTAAAACAAAAAATTCCAATAAAGATGGCCAAATGGGAATAAGGAGAAGATATAGGTTACTTGGTTGTGTACAATTCTCTCATATTCAGAGCCCATCATCACACTCTGTAGTATCTGTAAACATTCTTCAAATCCTACAGTGTCTGGTCATTTCTGCCCAAGATATCTTTGGTAATTTAATTTCAGATATCTGTCTGTTTGGAGATGGCTGCAAGAACAAACCCAACCAGAGACTTCCTTTTCTTAGGCAGGAAGTGGGTGCTGGCAGCTGGGAGGGAGGCAGCTCTGTGAGGGATTTTGCACAGGCTGGAGGTGTCTTTGCAAGGCTGTGGCTTCACTGCTGGCACAGAAGTACATGGCTGAGTCCTCCAGCTTTGCGGACCGGATCTTCAGAGTGAAATTTGATCCATCAGACCTTTCAACTGAGAACTGTTCATCGAATATTTCAGACTTCTCTGAGACTTTATTACTATAAAAGGAAACCAGAAACTCGAATTTCTGCCCCAAGATTTGTCTGTACCAATAGAAGTAAAAGTGATTAGAGATGGGGACACAGCGCAAGATCACTTCCTGTCCCATCTGTGTGACCTGATGGCTGGGAGTCTGGGTGACTTCACGTTCTGTGAGTCCTGTGAGAAAAGAAGAAGATTAAGAGAATGGTTTAGAATTTTCTTAGGTAAGTTCAAAGCAAGAATTTCCTGGAGTCTAAGCATCGACCTGTTTTCAAGAGATTTTAAATCAGTTGACGGGGCAGAGTCACACTCAGGCAAAAGAAAACCCACACTCTAAATATGTGCATAGGATGTAACATTGCCACATGGATGAATTAGCAGGTGCTATGATGTTCTGAAGCTTCTGTCGGGGCTCGTGCAGGACTGAGAGGCCAGTCATTTATCCGAACAGTGCTGGAAACTATAGACTCAGCAAGGTAACCCTGAGTACAAAGTCTGGCTCAGAAATTCCAGGGGGGTCTTGTTCTCTTATTATCTGCTGTGAGTAACAGTTCAGGTGCAACAGACTCCACGGCTGATAATGGATGCCAAGAAAACTTGGTATTAGGGTTAAAGAGATAGAAGGAAAAAGAATCAAGTGTAAATGTTTTAAATCCTGAGTGGAAGAGAGAAGCCAACAAGAAGTTGAAACTCTGCACATGCCCCAGGGAGAGTGAACTAGAGAACAGTGATCCAAACCCCATGGGGAACTACTGTCCTCAGGGTCAGGCAGTGATAGAGCCACCTGAGGAGGGGATTGGGTATTCTTCAGTTTTTCAAAAAAAAAAAAGAAAGAAAAAGAAAAAGAAAATGACCTGCCAGGCCTGGTGGCTCACGCCTGTAATCACAGCACTTTGGGAGCCCTAGGGGGGCAAATCGTAGAAGTTAAGAGATTGAGACCAACCTGGCCAACATGCTGAAACCACATCTCTACTAAAAATACAAAAATTAGCCAGTCGTGGTGCTGGGCGCCTGTAGTTCCAGCTCCATGGGAGGCTGAGGCAGGAGAATTGCTTGAAACTGGGAGGTGGAGGTGGCAGTGAGCCAAGATCGCGCCACTGCACTCCAGCCTGGCGACAGAGTGAGACTCTGTCGAAAGAAAGAAAGAAAGAAAGAAAGAAAGAAAGAAAGAAAGAAAGAAAGAAAGAAAGAAAGAAAGAAAGAAAGAAAGACGGAAGGAAAGGAAAGGAAAGGAAGGAAGGAAGGAAGGATGGGAAAGAAGGAAAGAAAGAAAGAAAGAAAGAGAGAGAAAGGGAGGGAGGGAAGGAAGGAAGGAAGGAAAGGAAGAAAGAAAGAAAGAAGGAAAGAAAGAAAGAAAGAAAGAAAGAAAGAAAGAAAGAAAGAAAGAGAAAAAAGAAAAGAAAAGAAAAGGTCTGACCATATTTGGAGCTGAGATGAGGGCTGAGATGGAGGGTCCAACTTGAGTCAAAAGAAAAGTCAAAAAACGGTGCATACTGGAAGGTAGATTGGTGTGGCCAGAGTGTTAAATACTTCACACAACATTTCCCAGAGGCACAGGCCAACTGAAAGATACTTGGAATAACTTAAACTTGACAGCATCAGTCCTACATTCAAGTTCAGGCACACTCTCGTTGAAGACAAAGTCAGGCCACAGGCTGCAGGTGTCTGGGCAATTTAGCATTGCCACATCTAATAAATGACAGTATTATGGTCTGAGATGTCTGCTGAGGTCCTACGGAATGCTGAACCAAGTGTTGAGTCTCAGCTGGATGCGTTGCCCCCACGGCTTTCTGACTAGACCCAGGAGGTTTGTGCACAGGGAGGCGGTGACTCTGCAGGGCTGTGTCTTGGCTGCTGGTGCAGAGATACAGAGCTGAGTCTTCTTGCTGCAGTGTGACCACATGAAGGTATAAGCGAGAGCTGTCAGGGCATTCAGGTGTAAAGTGATTAGGCATAGTCTTGTTTTCAATGAGTTCCTTACAGTTATAGTAAAACATGAACTCCAGCGATTTCTTAGCTTTCTGTCTGTACCAATACATACAATCATGCCCCAGATGCTCACATTTCATCATCCTTTTACTCCCCATTGCTGTGACCAGGTATTTTGGTGTCTGGGTAATTCCAGTATCCATGGAGCCTGTGCAAATAAGAAGCCAAATTCAGACTAAGCCTAGGACAGAGTCTTCTGAGGTAGTTCCATGAAAAAAGCAAAAAATTTAAGGACAGAAATGTCCCACCTGTGCCCAGGATTCACCTGAGGCAATGGACCACACCACAGTGGAGCCTTCAGCCCGTGGCAGGGTCAGCCGGGGCACAGGCAGGGGGACGCTCTGTGTCCTGGTCGTCTGGGTGTGCTTCCCTGGCCCTGGGACAGGGGCTGCTTGGGAAGTCTCTGCTCCTGTTGGTGTCACTGTTAGTGTCTACAGCTCACACTTCCTCTTTCTCTTCCAAGCTTGGCACTGGCACCTCAAGAGGTGGGTTTAGACTAGCTTCTCAGGGCCAGGTGTGCGGGGCGGGTTCTTTAGACAGTTGCTTTTTTCTTAGCAGCTGCCTGCCCTCCCCACAACGAATGACTGGGTCTCCCCTTCCTCTTTCTATTTATGGCTCCTCTCCTCCCTAACACACAGACCCCTTCCCTTTGGGCGGATACCTTCCCAATGCCTGTCTTGGACCCAGGATGAGTGCACTCCGGCTCTCCTCCCTCATCTTGGTGAACTCCAGGAGGCCACCTCGCCTGGCTCAGTGGAGCCCTTCCCTGGAGCCAGCAGTGCATATTTTAAGACACAGTAATGTAATGCCAACTAGGGAGGGAACACCCTTCAGTGGGTGCTGGGGGAGACATGAGAGGAATAATCTGCGGCCCCTACCCCCAGGGAGCATCTCACCTACTTAAGATGCAGGACCTGAACACAGACTAGAATAAAACGAGGCCCTAAGGGCGTGAGCCAGAGGGACTGCAGAGACGCAGGTCCAGGTGGAATGGACTTCAGTGTCTTCAGCTTGTCCACACATGGTCTCTCAACTACAACAAGGAGCAAACCCTGATGCCAGAGCATTTGATTCCTTCCTTAGTTCTTTCCTCCCTCCTGCCTCTCTTTTCCTCCGTCCACATGACTCAGGAATTTCACTAAAGTCGCAGCTCCTCCTGGAGGTGAAAGAGGCACATTGCCCTCATCTCAGCCATCTGCCCTCAGTCCTTCTGATACAGCATTGGGAGAGTAGAACACAAAGGGATTCCGCAGGGGAATGCACAAAACGAGAAGGCATTTGAAATGCTGAAGTAAAGATTTAGCAACTCTAACTACCACCTACTGGTGAAACGCCTTCGACAACCTCCATATACACACTTAAAATATCAAAAATATAGTATCCAATAAGTATTTATGGAACACATAACTATATGTCAGGCACTGTTTGAGGACCAGGAATAGAATAGTGAATAAAACCAACTCTCATGGGCACATGGGCCATTTTAATTTGTTCAAAAAGCTTTTGTGAATAATTTTCTCATTCTCAAAGTGCTTCAGGGATCACAGGAGCTATAAGACATGTTTGACGTGGGCTGGGCACGGTGGCTCACGCCTGTATTCCTAGCACTCTGGGAGGCCGAGGTGGGCGGATCATGAGGTCAGGAGTTTCAGACCAGCCTAGCCAATATGGTGAAACCTCGTCTCCACTAAAAATACAAAAAAAATAGCCAGGGGTGGCGGCGTGAGCCTGAAGTTCCAGCTACTCAGAAGGCAGAGGCAGGAGAATCGCTTGAACTCGGGAGGCGGAGGTTGCAGTGAGCCAAGATCGTGCCACTGCACTCCAGCCTGGATGACAGAGTAAGACTCCATCTCAAAAAAAAAAAAAAAGACATGTTTGACATGTTTACAGATAACATCTAATTTGGAAAGTTTTACAGGGTATGCTTTAGGAGGGTTAAAGTAATTGGTGTTCAGGTGCCTAAATCATTTCATCTACTGACCTTCTTATTGCCTCAATCTTGAAATCTGGATGTGGGGAGACACTGAAATAATTTTCTTCAACTCTCTACCCAGCTCTGAAACAATGTAAGCCAAGCAGGGTAGACTTCACTAGGCTGCTGTGCCAGAAGCTTACAAGGTTCATGGACCCTATCAAAATACTTTACAGAGTGCAGGTGCTTAATGCATATTTGCTTAATTGCTCAATGAATAGATGGATGGAATGGAAAACAGTAAAAACCATATGTAAAAGGTAGGTCTAAGCACTTAAAAATTGTGTTTCTAAAGTGCGATGGTTGGCATTGGCATATTTGTATCTGTAAATCTACAGAAATCAGGTCATAGTCTCAGTATGTAAGGCTGGAATGTAACTGATAAAAATAATTTTTATTTCAAAGGTTTTATTTATGAATAATAATCTTTCAATGTTGATGAAGCATTGTCCAAAGGAGATATGGAAATAGAGGGATTGTTAATTCTTAAATTCTCCTTCCTGTCAGGGTCCCCATCATTCTTTGAGCATTTCCTTACTTTATGGCACAAGGGGTTCTAGGCTTTTCCTGCCTGTCTTGGTATCTACCATATGTCCAGAAAATCCTGGTTCCTTCTGGTGGACAGTGGTATTTAGAAAACAGAATATGGACACTAGATTTTTTGGGGTGCTTTTGGGGTGAACTACTCTTAGGCATCACAGTGGACAGAGCTGTACATACACATGTATATTCACAGTACACGTATATTTACAGGTATCTTTAATTTCTCTTTAGACATATTGAGAAGCGATGAGTTCACACTAGTTCCAATCCAATATTGTAAGGTTTATTCTTGTGTTCTAGTGTTCTCTCTTTCCATATTTGCAACTCCCTTATCCAATGCTAAGAAACATGGTTCTGTTATTTTTATAGATTTACGTATTTGATTAGTCCTTTTACATGTAACTAAATGTATGCTACGGCTGCCACCACCACTCCCTCGTAAATGGCTCCTCTCTCTGTTCAAGTTCTGACTTCCTGTGCCAGGGAGATCACCCAGGAGAGTTGAAACTCTCCTCACCTCAGTCCAGTTTCTGACACACCACAGGAGGGATGCCTTGCCCCACGCGGTGCCCTTTGCAATCTGCTGAGGCTTCCACAATCTGCAGGAGGCTGCTTTCCACACCCCATTTGGACTCCACTCCACTTTTGGGGAGACGCTTTCCACATGCTGCATGGTCTCTATCGCCTTCTAACAGGCCTCCCTTCTATGCAGATACAAAGAAGTGCACGTTAGTCCTCTGTATTTCATGTCACTGTGTGTTTATTCTATAACTTGAGACACCTGACATGGGCAATGAGCAGCGAAGGCCTCAAGACCTTTTAGGAAGATCTTGTTAGTGTACAGGGTGATGGTTGCAGCTAATGAGTTTGTTTGTAGTTGATTTGTCTGGGCTTCTCTGAGCCCTCTGTAGTTCTATTATTCTTCACCTTGTTCTCCAGGGAGGAATGCCAATTTCATGGTTCTAAACGGCCTAGGTTTTTTCTTCCATATTAACACATGTTTATGTGAGTACTTGTCTCGCTTACTGGATTGTTTCTTCCTAAGGTCACAGGCTGTATCTTAATCACTTTCTTTTTTCTTCTCCCCAATGCAACCCCCTTCCTCACCTGCCAGCATTTACAGAGCACCTTAAAGGTGCAACAGCAGCTGCTCCTGATAGCCGACCACGTGCCTCTTACCATTCTCTCCCTTAAAAGTGGGAGCTGGGTGTCACCTTCCAATACTTTCAGGTGCACAGACATTCTAATCACCTCTCATTCATCTTGCTAGGACCAAAAGCTTGAGAACCACATCCAGATGTTTCATTCTCAGCATTTGAAGGCCTGCCTGAAGTCTAACTTCCTCAAGGACTGAGCCTATGCTCTGTTCTGGTTACTGAACACCCACTGACCACTAATATATAGAAGGACCCTGATTGCAATGGGTACCATGTGAAAGGGGGAAATAAATCCATACAAATAAGGATTTTCACCTTTGTTTTCAGTGTGTGAATATTCTATATGGTGTGACTGAGCCAATATTGAGAAGAAATAACTTTTTAAAATCACTATATGATATTTGACTGATCATCAAATAATCGGGCACAAACTATTCTCATCAGCATTCAAAGACTATGTAGAAAACCAATCATCAGTTGGGGATTGATGCAATTAGAGAAGGTTTTTTGAAGGAGAGGACTTTAAGCCAGATCTTAGGGCAATCTGCTTAATCCTGTTCCAACTATTTTTTTTTCTCTAAGAAACTATTTCTGCTGAATTGTCTACAAAGAAGCCAGCATTAGCTTTGACTACTACTACCTGGCATGCTATTTCCCAGTAATGGGGAGATACTTTTTTTATTTCCTTTCATAATTTGTAAATGCTACCTAAAGAGAAAAATGTATATTTGCTGGGCTGGAGTTTTCACTTATCTGACTCATCTTTAACTATTTTAGAACCTACAATCTTCTTTTGGCGTTGTTGACTACTTACCTTCTTACTATATCTCTCCTGATCCTATGTCCCCAAGCTATAAGACCGAGAGCAAAAGATTCAAAGCTCTAATGGGATGATTTTCCAGCTCGACAGAAGGAAGAATTTTCCAGAAGGTACTGTGGTTTCCTGTCCAGAATAGAGGCTGGATGACTGTTGGTGAAGATGTTTTGGACAAGGCTTAAGTGCCCAATGGGGCAAAGAAGAACTTAAGCATCTACTCTATGCCAGAGACAGTGTCATAAACTGGAAATTTTAACACACAATATTTTCTTCAGAAGCTCATAATCTAGTTGAAGAGACAAGGAAATCAAAGCCTGCAACAAATTTCAAAAGTTATAATAGCAACATGCACAGTGTTTTAAAATGGCACCGATGAGAAATAGAACTGATTAGCATCTAACAAATTGGGGCATTATGGCAGTAGAGTTAGGGGAGATCATAGGTTAATGTCAGAGATTAATTATAGATAGAGATGATACTTCAGGTAAATTTAATGGATGACTAGAAGTTCACCAGCAAAGAAGGCAAGTAACCTCATTCATTCATTCAGCAGTTATTCACTGAGCAATTACTATGTACATACTGACTTTGAGGCATAATAGTGAGCAAATCAGACATTATTTATGCCCTCAGGAATTTTAAACAACCTGGAAAAAATAGACGTTAAGCAGATATTTATATAAGTAATACGTGACTGGAAGTAAATGTAATGAAAGTAAAGCCCCAGAAAGTTCAGGAAGGCCTGATTTTAGCTGGAGAATGCAGGTGGAGTTCAGAGTTCTCCATGGTTAGAGTTGAAGAATGATGGGAGTTAACCAGGTAAGGTGTGTGTGAAAGGCACAGAGGTTTAAAACAGCATACGGTGTCTAAGAACGTGAACTTTGGTGCTGGAATTTAAACTTATCGTGATGTCAATGCGGAGCCACCAAAGCATTTTAAGCAGGAAAATGTAATGATTCATGTGCATTTTAGAAACATTACTCTGATGTGGAGAGTGAGTTGAAGGAGAATAAAGCCACAAACAAGGAAGTGGTTTTAGCACGATTTCAATAATTCAGGAGAGAAAATGTGCTACTGAACCAAGTCATAGGTGGTTGACTTGAAAGGAAAATCAAGGATCTTCAAAGAAAAGTCAAGGATCTTTAAAACAGGTAATATCGTCAAGACTTTGAATACAGGTAGTGAGCAAGGTGGATAAAGAATTTAAGGGTGGGCCAGGTGTGGTAGCTCATGCCTGTAATCCCAGCACTTTGGAAGCGCAGTGTGGGCGGATCACCTGAGGTCAGGAGTTCGAGACCAGCCTGACCAACATGACGAAATCCCATGTCTACTAAAAATACAAAAATAACCTGGCATGCTGGCACATGCCTGTAATCCAAGTTACTTGGGAGGCTGAGGCAGGAGAATCGCTTGAACCCAGGAGGAGGAGGTTGCAGTGGGCCGAGATCACACCATTTGCACTCCAGCCTGGGTGATAAGAGTGAACCTCCGTCAAAAAAAAAAAAAAAAAAAAGTTAAGGGTGACTTCTGTGTTTCAAGTTTGGCTAACCATATGTGTGTAGCTTCATCGCACTGACAGAAAATAGAGAAAGAGAAAGCTATGATGAATTCAGCACTAGACTAGCTGAACCTAGGTATGGGAGCAGATATGTTCAGTAGAAGTTGGATCTGAGAAAAGCTCAGGTGAGAGTTGGTATTTGAAGGACTGATTATGAATGATAAGAAATTAGATTATAAAACGGCCAAGAGAGGTAATGTGTACAGTGAGAGAAGAATTTATCCATTGGTTTTATTGAAAGTATTTCATTCTTCAAGTAACGCAGCTCTGTTTAACAGTGCTCTTTGTGTCATCACAGTAAAACTTTATTAAATCAAGAAAGTCAAGAGTAGTCCATAACCAGATGGAATCTGTAAATCCCATACTTCCCTCTGAAGGCATGTTTATGAATAACCTCAGCAACAATATTTGCCATACTTGAGAAATGAAGAATCCTCCTGATGAATGGCCAGATGTCTCCTATCATACTCTTGCTGTTTCTCAGAGCTCTTGGAATATCCATAAAGCTGGTTGGTTCAGGGCGTGTAAAGGGGACTATTACCTCATTTTTCTTCATCACTGAGTGAATTCAGAGAGCCACCATGAAGAACATTATCTTGTCATGTTCCTGGAATTGCTGATAAGTGCTTTTCTTCCTTTAATACTGTAGAAAGAGAGAGTGATGGAGACTGAACTTTCAGCCTCTATGGTCTCCTGTGTAGGTCAGAAACTCAACAGAAAATTTGTGGATTTCCATTCCTCCTATAACAGCATGGAGAAATAGAAACCCCACCCCCCCATGCAAAATTCTTGCATGCAACATGCAAGAGCAAACTTAACTCCTCACCCACCCTCCAGTTCTGATGATCACATGAGACTTTGCTATACAACTAGAGTGAATATGCAATTTATTGACCAAATAGGGACATTTTTGAGAAAGAAAAGTGGTGCAATTTGTAACTGTACCAGGACAGCATGCATAAATAATAATTCCTAGCTCACTAGTTGAGTTTAAAGATTAGATAAGATAATACATAAAGTAAGTTTAGACCACTATCCTCAGCAAACTAACACAGGAACAGAAAACCAAATACCACATGTTCTCACTTGTAACTGGGAACTGAATGATGAGAACACATGGACACAGGCAGGGAAACAACACACACTGGCGCCTGTTGGGAGGATGGGGTGGGGAGAAGGAGAACATTAGGAAAAATAGCTAATGCATGCTGGGCTTAATACCTAGGTGGTGGGTTGACCTATGTAACAAACGTGCACATCCTGCACATGTACCCCATAACTCAAAATAAAAATATTTTTTTAAATAAATAAATAAATAAAATGAGCCTAGAACAGTAAGTGCTCAAGAAATGTTAATTGTCATTATAATTATTATTATTGGCTTGTTGCTGCCCTTTGGGGGACCTGACCCTCTGGGGAGTTTGGAGAGAGGGGCACTAGGAGGGTTTGGAGAAGTCCATATCTATGGGGGGATGGGTGTCACTTAGTGTCTGTGGATAATGGTTATCACCATGTATTTTATTCAAGAATGAGTTCTTCCACAGAATACAGTTCAGAGAGTAAAGAGAAGGCTGGATCCTAGCTCCCTAATTCCTTGCAATGTTTAAAAACACATGCGCTCTCCAACAGCACATGCTATGAAGCCTTCCTGGGCCTGATTAGTGACAGCATGGTGTGCCTGACTTTCTTGAGCACAAGAGGAATGCCTGCCAGCTGGGTTTAATTTATCCCTACCCTGGGCCCTGCATCTGCTCAGGAGGTAGGCACACATCTGATACTCACTTCCTCTCCCTTTGGGATGACTCTAGTTATCCTGTGGTCTGCAGTGGAACACCTCAGGGCATTGTTTCCATGGGTGCAGGCTGTGTCCACAAAGGCAAACCTGGCATTTACCCCAAAGTTTGCAGCTACATCAAATGAGTCCAGACATCATGGAAAGCAAATGGAGGGATTTCTATCCTCCCTGGGTCCAGGTCCAGAACCTGGAATCCACTGTAACTGTCTCACCTCTGGGGCGGCTAATATTTCTCACATAGAAATGTCAATAAAATACTTTCACTAAAACTTAATGTTGCCATCCTTCGAAATTATTCCAGGTTTCAAGGGAAAGATGTAGAGTAGTGTTTCACCAAAATGAGGTCCGCAAATCACCTACAAAAGAATAATTCCAAGGAGCTTTTTAAAATGTTATACTACTGGCTTCTACCAATAATCAAAATTTCTCTGCATTTCTTTTTTTTTTTTTTTTTGAGACAGAGTCTCGCTCTGTCACCCAGGTTGGAGTGCAGTGGCGCTTTCTCTGCTCACTGCAAGCTCCACCTCCCGGGTTCATGCCATTCTCCTGCCTCAGCCTCCTGAGTAGCTGGGACTACAGGCGCCCACCACCATACCCGGCTAATTTTTTTTATATTTTTAGTAGAGATGGGGTTTCACCATGTTAGCCAAGATGGTCTCACTCTCCTGACCTCGTGATCCACCCACCTTGGCCTCCCAAAGTGCTGGGATTACAGGTGTGAGCCATCCTCTGCGTTTCTAACCACGACTTTCTTATGATGCTTATGGGCTCCAGGGTTACAGAACATTGGCCCAGAGAAGATCTTTCCTTCCTCTGCAATCTTTGCCTGAGCTCAGCTTGCTACTATGAGGTCATTAGCCATGCCTAATCAGAGCAGCACAGGCTGCTACTATAATTTCCTTTAAACCTGTACAACTGGCAACTACAGAGATGGTTTGCTTCAGAGCACCTAAAACATCAAAGTCTACTTATTTATATGAAAAAGTAAATGTTTAAGTGATAAATACCAAGATAAAACAAAGCTTACCAAGGAATATCAAAACCTCCCCTTCCAACAGTAAGAAAAGAACCTTATAAATCTATCCTCCCGTATCACGTAGAGATGAGCTTCTCGCTGCTACCCAGATGAGTTGCCATCCTTTCTTACAAAGTTCTTTGTTTCATTAAATGATGACATATTCTTTTGTGACTTCCACTTCTTTGTGTGTATCCTGTCATCTAGAGTCTTGTGGCATGATTCTGTGTTTCTAACACAAGAGTGCTTCAGATGTTCGATAGTAACTAACACATTCCTTTAGCATATGTTTTCCAGGCCATGGTCTCTAGCCACCACTGAGTGATGGGATCTGTACTCCTCTAACCAAGCAGCTTTACTTCAAGTCCTCAAGACAGAGTTCCCTTTGGCTATGTCTGTTCAAGTCGTGGTAGTTGGAGCAGATGCTCTCCACAGACACCAAAACTGGGCAGTAGGATTGGCAGAGCAGTGACGGAGGATTTTGAAAGAGAACAGGGGAAAGCCCAAGAAGGTAGCTGCCAGCTTCAGAGGAACTGGAAGAAGGCTTGAGGTTGTCAATTTGGTCATGGGGACTGGTAAGAGCAAGAATGAACGTTGTCTCAAAGGAGTCAGGATACCAGCATGGATATTAGCACAGAAAACTGGGAACAGGCAAGCACCCATTTACTAGAGAGGTGTCAAATGTGGACTTGGTCACAGGGAACAGGGCAACGCTGAGATGCCTGAACAGAGAAGAGACAAGATCCCAAGTGGGCAACCAGCAAAGGTAACCTGCTGCTGTGTCACCAGCCTCTCTGTCTCCTTGGATTCCATTTGTCTAGGAATGGCATTATATCTAATTGTGAGTGAAAACCAAGTCTGATATTAGCACTTTAAAGACTAGGATGATTGGAAAGCTATTAGTATGAGCTAGGCAGATGTTTACATGGAGTGTGACTTCTTTGTGTCTTAAATCAATCTTTGCTGGCATTGATTCTTCTCAGCTTTGGGTCACTAGTAAATCAGCTGTTCGGCTTATATGCTCTCAAATAGGAGACAGTAGGGATTTTCTTACTGGAGTTCATATGGGCTGTGAGACAAGACTTGAGAGAACATCTGGTAATTAACAGCATCTACCTTGTAGTATCACATCCAGAACCTTAACTACAAAAATATCATGAAAAAATCAAGTACTTTGCAGAAAACAAGTATGCTAGGTTCCAGATCTTCTCCTCATTCTCCAACCTAATAAATTCACCCAAAGGAAAATGGGTTTAGTTTGACATGACTTGCTCTTAGTAAACCAGTGTTCTCCACTAAATTCACTAAATATTCCTAATCTGATGACTGTTACTCAAAGGGAGTGGGGTGAGGAGAGTGACAGTGACTCTGAGCTCTAAGGGTCACTGTATTTGTGAATTGTTTGCCCACCTCCTTTTGTCTCAATGGGACCGAGTCATTCTTCCTAGGTTGTAATTCAAGATGCCTATAAGTTTCTGTTTTCTACTCTCCAAACTGCAATTTCCAAAATTGTAACAGGAAAGCATGGCTGAGCTAAGTAACATTTCTCTTTGGATATCAATTTATTTGGTTTAGGAAATGCATCCCATAATATTAAGGTGGGTATATTAAAGGGGGCTGGGATAATGGAGCTAGGAAGAAGTTAAAAAATATAGTTAGAATTAATAAATCCTAATATTCAATAGCAGAGGAGTAGGGTGACTATAGTTAACAACAATGTATTATATAATATATTTCAAAATAGAACAGAGGATTTGAAATGTTCCCACCACATAGAAATGATTAATACTCTAGATGACGGATACCCCAAATACCCTGAATTGACCATTACACATTCTGTGCAGGTAACAAAATATCATGTGTATCCCATAAATATGTGCAAATATTATGTATCTAAGAAAAAATTTTTTAAATTATCAAGCTCCTATTATATGCTCAACAGTGTTTTGGATATAACTATATTTGACAGAAATTGTCTTTATCTAAAAATTAATATGAAGTATATATTATACATTAAAAATTAATATGAGGTGTATATTATACATTCTTTCCATGTGTCATTTTCCACTTATGATGCTCTATTTGGCTGTTAGCTTCAATTTAATCTCCATCTTCATCTCTGTTTTTCTTCCATTTCCTTCTAATCTAATAGAATGCTTTCTCTCCATAAATTTCTCACTGACCCCTTATATTCAGAAGTGGCAAATTTGCAATTATTTCATGATAGCATTCGTACATGTTCTGACAGCTGTGGGTTTCACATATACACACTTGTCTGTTTCTGTGATAAAACAATTTCTTGTGTTAGGTATGCTTTACCATCTAATTTTATGGGATGGAGGTAGAATATGGGCATGAACAGGAATACAGAGCAATGTAAATTCTGACAGAGACGTAAGTTTGTAACTTAACAAAACTCTAATATGTGGATCAAAAATTGTGTTAGTTTGTCTTATTTTCCCATTAGTTTCTGTGGGTATTTGTTTTATACTGAGTATTTTAAAGTCCAGAGACCAATAAAAAGCTAGAAACAGAATAAAGTCTAGAACTCTGGTCACCAAATTTAAATGTTCTTTGTCCACATTTTATTGTTTCTCATACTTTGATGTACATTTTCTGTCTCCGTCGAGATTTCCTTTTATTCCTGCATTATTCTCCGTCACTCTAATACCCCAGACCTAAATATCCGTTCCTCCACTTCTTCCCTTCTCCTGAAAGCATTTGGAGTAAAGTAAAAAGTGAGACATTTTTAATAAGATTACTAATTTTATTTTAAACCATTCTTGATCGTTGAAACTGAACCACCATTTAATTTTAAATTTAGATATACGGTATGAAAATGGTTTCTTCCCTATCTTCTAGAGCAGGGTTGACCAATTATGGCCTGAGGGAAAAAATATGGCCTACAGCTGACTTTAGTAAATTAGCTTTTACTGAAACACAGCCACACTCATTTATTTATATGCTTTCATTGCAGGCCAGCAGAGTAGTTGTGACAGACTACATTGCCGGCAAAGTATGTAAAACACTTACTGTTAGGGCTTCTATTGGAAAGGTTTGCTGAGCCATGCAAACAATTTTATGGAGAGAATCACATGTAGCCAGCGTAAAAATGCCTCCAAACTAATTCCAACCTTGAGCAGGGTTCTCAAGAAAACTTAGATCTGGTTCTAGGGTTCAATTTCTCAAGAAAGATCATACTATTCACTAATAATGATTTTCTGTATGTTACAAAGATTAGCAATTCAGTTTAATGTAGACTTCCAGGTTCACAAGCATATACTTTACACCTTGTTCTCTTTTGCACTTTCTTTTCCCCTGACTGTTTATGGGGTGTGTGTGTGTGTGTGTGTGTGTGTGTGTGTTAGTGCTCATTTTTTTCAGGAAAAAAAGTTTTACTTAAAATTGTCTCTATACACTAGAGTGGTTAAAAGCCAGCATAAGGCTGGGCGCGGTGGCTCACGCTTGTAATCCCAGCACTTTGGGAGGCCGAGGTGGGCGGATCATGACGTCAGGAGATCGAGACCATGGTGAAACCCCGTCTCTACTAAAAATACAAAAATTAGCCGGGCGTGGTGGCGGGCGCCTGTAGTCCCAGATACTCAGAGAGGCTGAGGCAGGAGAATGGCGTGAACCCGGGAGGCGGAGCTTGCAGTGAGCCGAGATTGCGCCACTGCACTCCAGCCTGGGCGACAGAGCGAGACTCCGTCTCAAAAAAAAAAAAAAAAAAAAAAGCCAGCATGATCTAGCGATGTATTAGGTATGAAAGTGGCTGGAGAAGCTAAGAACAAAAAAAGTCTGTAGAGGAAAAGAGTATGAAATTGCCTCTAGAGTCTGGAGCCTTTTCTTCCTGCCAATACAAATGTCAATATATTTGCTGGAACCTAATCAGCCCGTAAGTTAGGCACAAGTTCAACTAGTCTTCCAAAGCCACTAAGTCGTGTGCATGAGAAAAAGAGGTGACAAATACGGACTAGTTAAATATTGGCATCTGCCTATGGGTCACCATGTGTTTGAAGTTTGAAAAAGAAGTGTAGGTACTTGACCCACTCTGCTGAGCAAAAGAAAAAACATGGACATTCCCCACAGCTGGTGGATGTTGTGAGAAGAGGCTGAGGAAGGAGGCCCCCACACATTGTAGCATGTTCGGTATTGATTACAAATAAGAATTTATTGATGTCATGGGGAACAGAAGTTTCGCACACATAAAATGCAGACAAAAATACTTTATCAAGTCTGAGAACTTTCAACCCAATTCTCCAGTGTCACGCTTTACAAAATGACTCACAGTATCTCAGAAACACAGTGTATCTTACAGGTCCAAGCTCCTACACAATAATGTAAGGATATTTGACTCAGATGTGTTCGCACAAATGGCAAATAGACATGCATATGTACAAAGGCACCTCACACTAATCTTGTATTCACCTGGCCTCTTCTACAGAAAGCATTCTCCTAATTACTTTCACTTAACATCCTGATCCACTCTACTCCACACCCCTTCCACTCACAGGCAACACTGCAGCCACCACCATCAGTGATCCTTGCTTTTGCCCACCCTCATTTCCCCAGTCATCTACTAACACCGTGTTTCTCGAAGGCTGGTAGACTTATCACTAGTAGTCCTCAACATCATTGTAGATAGTACTCAGATGAGCATTTTTATTTGAAAAGCATGTGTTCATCTTAGTATGCATTAGAGAAAAAAGCCACCAACACAAGAAACATCAATGTCATTCCTTAAAAAGAGACTAAAAAAAAAGAAGTCTATTTAAAAATCAAAATGTAAGTGGTTTACATGCAAAAAAAGAAAAAAAGTAAAAGAATGATCTGGAAATAACTGAAGTCTGGAAACTGAAGTCTAGAAACCATCGTTTAAAATTTTCCTCACATGCCCTCCACTGCTTTAGATGGCTAGAGAAACATCCCAGTAGACAGACGGGACTACTTTTCCTGTCTCAGGACTTTCTGTGTGTGAAATTGCAACTGATCCTAGATGACAACCCACATCACCTACCCCCAATCTGGCAACTCTCACTCTTTCGCTCCTGGAAGGAGTCCAAATGACCAAGCCCAGGGCACACCAGAGGCAGCTTTCTAGGCCATAACAGTACATGAGCCAATTAATCTAAAAAGCTCTGCTCTATAGTGCTGTACTTTTTATATGGGCCAAGATCTCTGAAGAATCTCTGGGGAAGTTCCAAGAATGATGCAGATTTAAACAAGTTCTATCACCTCATAGGTTAAAGTATCAGCAATGGAAAATATTGAACGAGCTAAGAAGACTCCCCCTTCCTCATTCTGGGCACCGCTCCTTGCCTTACTCCTTAATATTTTCTAATTTTTAGGAATCAGTTAAAGGCAGCTCCCCACTTTGGGTGCCATTCATTCAGTAGTTATTGAGTGTCTATATTGTCCCACAGCTCAAGGCACTCACTTTCTTATGCACTAAGATTAATTAATCCTCTATCCCTGACAAAACACAATCCAGAGTAAACTGCAGAGTTGTGCTTGAGGGTGAAGCATTCAGACCTCCAAAGACTTTTTATTTTCTCAGGGATTATCTGATGTATAAAGGGGCTTTTGCATGGAGAGGTACCCTTCATGGTTCCCTGATGTCTTCCCAAATGATGGTATTCAAGATGCGGAAGGGAAATAGTGAGTGGTGAACTATCCCTAGAAATAGCTTATGACATGAATCAGTACTTAGTGCTAATTACTGTAGCTCAGCCAGTATAAACTGTATATGGAGGCAATAAAATACAGAGAATTTACAGTGCAACATTAAAAATATGCATTATTCATTCTGCTCCCTTAACATTCTGCCATTTCTCTGACTCCTGCTTCATTCCCTGTGATAACTGGTGATCCCAAATGGCAAGTGCTGATCAATCTCCACCAACTTCCTTTTTATCTCCAACTGTTTATTCAAGTCCTTGAGTTCTCATTCCCATTCCTTACTATTCTAACAAGATGGCGGGCAATGAGTCTGCACTCGCAGTGACACTTCCCTAAGGAAAACTGTAACCTGTACTGTGTGGTGGTGCAGAATGCTACCTTAAGTGCACAATTACTGTGTGACTGATTGCTTGAAAAGGATGGTGTCTGTGTTTATGCTCATAAATGGGGGGTCAGGAGAAGTGGAAATAGCTCAAGCTAGATACTTAGGAACCTCTTATATCTTTTAATCCAGTAGAATACAAGTGCGTCTGGGAGAATACAACATTAAGGTCTATGAAGGCAATGAACAATTCATAAATGCAGCCAAGATTATTCGCCACCCCAGGTATAACTCAGCCACCATTGATAATGACATCATGCTGATTAAGCTGGGCTCAGCCGCCACCATCAACTCTCAAGTGGCCACCATCTCTCTGCCAAGATCCTGTGCAGCGGCTGGTACTCAGTGCCTCATCTCTGGCTGGGGCAACAACACCCTGAGCAGTGGCAGTAAGTGTCGCCTAAGACGGAAGTACCAAGTGTGACAATTTTAGAGCTGAAAGACATGTGGAAAGTCAGCTAGTCCAAACTCGCTTAAGGCTAAGTTCCCAGAACATAGTTTTTGGATATATGGAATCTCAGAAATATACTATTAATAATTGAAATGAAGAAGATTCCTTTGCTGGAACCATGCAGAAGACACAATAATGAAGTACTATGAAGATATCAGGGTATTTAACTGAAGTATGATTAGTGATGGACAGAGAACTATAAACTGAGGAGGTAAATAAAACAAAGACTCAGGGATTTGGTCTTGCCAGGAGCATATACCTGCTTGAGAAATAAAGTCACTAGATGTGAGATCTGTGGTCACCGATGCTAGTGTCAGAGAAAGAACAATTCATTGATTAGAAGTATTTGGGAAAGCTTCTAGAAAAAAAATTGTTCTCTCAAATGAGAAGTCATTTGCTAATTGAAAGAAAGAGTGAGAGTATAGGGGAAGAGGGGAGATGTATTGAGAAAGAAATTTTTGGAAACCTCATGAGTAATCTTGCATTTTTTACTCTTCCACTCCACAGCCAACTACCCTGATCTCCTGCAGTGTCTGAAGGCTCCCATTCTCTCTAACACTGCTTGCCACACAGCCTACCCAGGCAAGATTACTACAAACATGATATGTCTGGGATTCCTGGAGGGTGGAAAGGACTCTTGCCAGGTTAGTTTCTTTGTACTGCTTCTCAATTTCAGCTCATTCTTAGTCCTCTCCTCCGTAATTCCCCTTTTCAGAAACACAGAGGATTGTAAAACTGCCCCTATAACTGATTGTGAGAGGTAAGGGATAGCCTTGGGACAAATTAAATAGTTTATTTTTATTGCATTAATGTCTAGCTTTAAGAGTTAAAAGATGCACAGAAGATGGTGTGCAAATAGTACTTCTAAGTGCCCTTCTGAGGAGGTAAACTGTGGAAAGGAACTCTAGTGGAAGGAGCAGAGCTAGTTAAGCAGCATGAAACCTCCTCTTGGCCCAATTGGCCTACCAAGGAAAGAGAAGGGGCTCAAATAAGGTTTAAGGAAGACTAACTACTGATAGAGTAAGTAGATTGAGGGTTGGAGGGTTCCAAGAGGAAGAGAAAGTGCTTCATGGTGGATCAGCAGTGTGGGACAATTGCCCCAGCACAGTGGCCCATTCTCCCATCTGGGCATAAATAAGAGCTCTGAATATCCCTTCCTTTTTGCCCAGGGTGACTCTGGTGGCCCTGTGGTCTGCAAAGGAGAACTCCAGGTTATTGTCTCCTGGGGCTATGGTTGTGCTCAGAAGAACAAACCTGGAGTCTACACTAAAGTTTGCAACTACGTGAAATGGATTCAGCAGACCATTGCTGCCAACTAAACACCTTTATCTCTTCATGTTCCATATCCTATTCATCAACTTTACCTTCTTTCTATACCAAAAAACAGTATCTAAATAAAAATATACTGTCTTGTACCACATCTTTCCAAGAATGGTCCCTGTCGGCATTGGTTAACTTTCTCTTGAAACTAGCTGTTAAGAAGGTGGACATAGGGTCAAACTACTATATTGAGAAAATGTGAAAGGTTATTGATATGGTTTGGCTCGGTGTCCCCACCCAAATCTCATGTCGAATTGTAATTCTCAGTGTTGGAGGTGGGGCCTGGTGGGAGGTGATTGAATCATGGGGGCAGGCTTCCCCCTTGCTGTTCTTGTGATAGAGTTCTCCCAAAACCTGCTTGTTTCAAGTGGGTAGCACTCTCCCAATCCTGCTATCCATGTGAAGATGTGTTTGCTTTCCCTTCTACCATGATTATAAGTTTCCTGTGGCCTCCCAAGAAGCAGAAGCCTGTACAGACTGCAGAACCATGAGCTGTCTAAACTTCTTTTCTTTATAAATTACTCAGTTTCAGGTATGTCTTTATAGCAGTGTGAGAATGGACTAATAGTTATTTAGTCATTAATTCAACCTAATTAATATAAGTTTACTGATCACCAACTATATGCCAAACTCTATGTGATACACTGAGAATGAAAATGTGAACAAGTTTAGAGGTCACTGTTACCACTACATTTTGTTTTTTTACAAAATCAAGAACTCTAAAAATATGTCAGATACATTTTGTTTTAAGATTTGGCCACAGTATTTATTTTAACTTGCATTTCTGGGGCCAGGTGGCTCATGCCTGTAATCCAAACTCTTTGAGAAGCCAAGCTGGGAGGATCACTTGAGGTCAGCAGTTTGAGATCAGCCTGGGCAACACAGTTAGAGACCAGCCTGGACAACACTTCCTCTACAAAAAATCAAAAAATTAGCTGGGCATGGTGGTGCATGCCTGTAGTTCCAGCTACTTGAAAGGCTAAGGTGAGAAGATTACTTGAGCCCAGGAGTTTGAGGCTGCAGTGAGCTTTGATTGTGCCACTGCACTTCAGCCTGGGAGACACAAGACCCTATCTCTAAAAATAAAAATCAATTAATTGAAAACATGGATTTTTATGGTAGATCATGCATTCATACCTTACAAGATATAGTGACACTAAAATGCAGAAAATTGAAATTAATTGCCCAAAATCATTCAAATAATTCACAGTAAAGCTAAGATAAAACCCAAGTGGGCATTCCCAGTGGATTGCTGCTGATATAACAGAATGGTCTTTCTTTTCCTTTTCTTCAATCTATCTGAAACTCTGGGAGGCTAGGTAACAGAAACCTCTAGATGCAGAAATATTTAAAATTCACAGGTTTCCTGTGTTTTCCAAGGTTTCACCTACCTGTATATTCCTTTCCTCCAAGATCTTTCTTGTTTTCCAATTAGAAATTTGCTATAGCACGCCTGGTCTCTGGAGACAATCTGTGCCCCTTTTTCACCACAAGTTCCCCCAAATCCCAGCCCAGATGATGTACTAATTTAAACTACAAACAAAAACAAAAAGGTGCAAATTCAGATAAGTTTGCAGAAAATAGATATTGTGCCTTGAGGGCATAAATGGCTACAGATATATTATCTGTTCTCTTCAGTCCTGTTTGGAGAATGCATCACAGACTCTGGCTTTAGTTCTTGCACGAGTCGTCCCTCAAATCTTCATTGTTCTGTGCATCATTAAAGGAGGGCTTGGAGCAGAAGACCCTGCACGTGACTCTCATGGTTATCTGGAATGAGACAAAGGAAAAGACACACTGGGATCAGAGAACAACTCTCATGGTTATCTGGAATGAGACAAAGGAAAAGACACACTGGGATCAGAGAACAGAATGGTACAGGTGCAGGCAGTTGGAAATGGGAGTGTATTTGCGGTTCAGTGATAAGGTGAAGGAAGAGTTCCGTCTTAGGCAGCTCAGTCAGCTATAACAAAAATATCACAGACTGGGTGGCTTGCACAACAGACACTTATTTCTTGCAGTGGAGCCTGTGAAGTCCAAGGTCAAGACACCAGGTAGTCTGGTGTCTGATGAGGATAGCTTCCAGGTTTCCTAATGGCCATCTCCTAGTTGCATCCACTCATGGCCAAGAGAGCCAGTTCTAGTCCTTTTTCTCTTCTTACAAATTAGTACATTAATCCCATCATGGGGGCACCACCCTCTAGACCTTATCTAAACCTAATTACCTCCCAAAGACTCCACCTCAACACCATCCCATTGAAGGTTAAATTTTTAATATATGAATTTGGGAGGGGGGGCACAAACATGCAGTCCATAATAAATATTTCAGAGGAGGAGAGTACTGAAAGATATATGTGCCCATTAGCAATTTTCTATCCTTTTGTAAGTATGGATGGCAGGTTTGTAGAGAAAAGCTGAGCTCTTAATACTGCCTTATCACTGCCCCTAAAATGCAGCCAAAATTGCTTAGCCTTGCATTCAACATTCTCAAATATTTGATCACAACTAACATTTCCTGTCTTATTTCCTTTGTTCTCATTGAATTGTTTTTATGCCTGTGTATAATCTAAATTAATTTCATATATAGCTCTCTTTGTGTAAATAGGTAGCCTTAGATCTACCCCAACTAAACATCTTGGGCTTCTGCCTTGAACAAAATGAGATTAAGTTTTCCCTGTTTCCTCTGAAATACTTTTCTGCTCCACTTAATTACCACCGTCAATACCTACCTATTCACCTTCTAACCCCAGATAGAGGGAAGGTTCCAAGACTTGACAGGAAGTGTGAGATACACAAAAGATGAGAGATCAGGGCAGGTCCAGAGAAAAGAAAAGGGCAAACAAATTATTAATCCTTTATGTTAGCCAATAGTGTTTGTTTAGTGCTTATTCTTGCCATTTTCAGTCTCTTATTTTGTTTAATGCTTTACAATTTGTGAATTTTTATTAAACTGTATATGTCATATGCCATTTTAACCAACAACTTAGCTTTTATAAATTCACCCTAATAAAATAAGCGTTTAAGTTAAAAAAAAGGTACAAATGTGAACACATCTCTTAGGAAGTTGCAAGGGACAGAATATCTGACTAATAAAGTCTTTAAACAATTCACAAATGGAAGCTTAGGAGTAGGGAGGGCTTCAAGAATATTTATATAAGAACATTTGTTTTAATAAGATAAATTACTAAATTTATCTCTATAAATAAATGTTCTTTTTCTCTATAAATCTCATTTAATTTATTATTTTGCTGTAACACCACTATTTATCTTTCATGGAAAGTGACTTCAGTTTTGAAACCAAATTTTAAAAGGTCTTTAAAAAATAAAATATTTGCTATCCTTATTTAGTCTTACTTTTAAAAGTCAATTTAAAATGTCAATTTGTCGACAGGGCACAAATACAAAAGTCTTAGTCTTAGAGATACTCATTTGTTCTGACTAGCTCAGTGTAACCACTTTCTATTTGTATGCCATCTAAACTATAGGATTTCCAGACCTCTTGAAGAAGTCATAGTTTTCAATAATTTCTTTGTTTCTCCATTCTTTTTTAACAAGTTCCCAACTTCTACAGAATAAATCAACTCATTTTCTCCTTTACTAACTGATCTCATCTTCTCACTGTGAGGCACAAATTCCTTCATCAAAACTTACCTGGGAGTTATATAAGCGCTCCAACACGACCTCAACAGTCTACTGTGATTTTATGTACACAGTCCCCATGCAAAGCCTTCATTACTTAACAGAGTTTATTTTTAAGGACACATCCGTGTGCATAATCCAAGTTCATTTTTTAAATGACTTTCCTATTTTTGTGGTCCATTTCTATTTGCGGTGTTCTTAGCCCTTGCCAGCTCTGCCTCTGAGACTCTTTATTAGACTTGGAGGGACCCATGAAGTGAAAGGCCACAGGTTTCCTCCAAGGCCAGCTTCTGGCTCAAAGATCTGATAGCAGTAGAGTACCCTGTTTTCCAAACAAAAAATAAGGCCATATGGTCTGAAGAACTGTTGGAAAGTTTTGTCTTCATTCGTAAGGGGAACTTTCACAGTTCATACAATTTTGTGTTGTGGTAATTTCTCAAACCACTCATGTACTATATCTACAGTTAAAAAAATTATAAGAGAAAAGATTATGCTTCCCTGGGAGTCACTGGATTGTTGTCCTGGCATGTTAGAAGCTTCCCTCATCACCCCACTGCATTTCTCTCTATTGCATGTAGAATGGAAAGGCTGGGCAGATTTCTGAGAAACGCCTCTCCAAGCCTCTAAACTTTCTTTACACATAACTGCCTCTACCACAGGACCTCTTCCTCCATTTTCTTTTCCAAGGAGCACTCACACAGAATTATATACACTGCTCCGATGTGACTCTCACCACTGAATTATCATATAACTTTCTTTTGGGGTTTCCTCACTTCAAAATCACATTTTCCGTTTTTGATGATCAACACTTTGAACTCAGAAACTGCAGTTTTAAAATCAGTAACTCCCTCCTTAATCCCCTGAAGTCCTTTTCATTTTCTTCCTGTTTAACTACTAGGATTATTTTGCCCTCGAAAAAGAAATTTCCATTTACTGCCATGTCTAGGAAAAATAAATTGTCTTCACTGTAGCTTAGCATGGTCTCCACATTATTACATTGTTTTACACGTGTTTATCAAAAAAAGACAAAATCTCTCATTTCATTTGAAAAAAAGGCATAACAAAATATTTTATTCTTTTTTTTAGCTGTGTAATTTAACCCCCTTCTTTCAACCCAAATCAGCTACATTTTTGTTCAATCAATAACTTCTTAAGCCATGGGACAGCTAGCTGCCATGTTCTACTGAGTGAGATATGCAAACTGAAGGCTGGATCTAATGGTGAAGACAATAGTCTTTTTAAAAAGAGAGAGAGAGACATTAGAGACGTAGAAGAAGTAAAGAGGTAAGGTAGGATAAGACTTAGGAAGAAATTTCAAAAAAGAATAAAAATAAATAAATAGATCTTTAGAAAATTATGCTGTGTGGTAATATAATACAAATTCTCTTCTTTAGTTTCCTGTGTAGTGTCCAGAACAATTTTTATTTTTGCTACGGTATTGTAGTTTTGAATCTGATTTGGAGAATGGAATAAAATAGTAGTTAGATGCGTTTTAACACTGGCTTGGGGCGAAAGATGATCCACATCTGGGTAACAAGAATGAGGCAGGATGGGGAAGGCATATTTCTTTGTCAATCATAGCAGTTACCAAATATTAGAAATAAAGTGTCTTCACACCATAGAAAATTCATCTTCCCATAGCTCTGGGTTCCACCAAAGATTTTTCCTCAGACATTGTATTACTCCAGATTCATTCAGGAAATACAAACCACATCAGCAATATAAAGAGGAGAAATTTTAGTATAAAGAACTATTAACTTTCGGCCAGGTGCAGTGGCTCATGCCTGCAATCCCAGCATTTTGGGAGGCTGAGGCAGGAGGATTTCTTGAGGCCAGGAGATTGAGACCAGCCTGGGCAACATAGCAAGGCTTTGTCTCTACAATAATAATAATAATAATAATAATAATTAGCGGGGTGTGGTGGTGCATGCTGCAGGTCCAGGTACTCAGGAGGCTGAGGCAGGAGAATCACTAGAGGAAAAAGAAGAATTATTTGCTTTTTTGGCAAGGGAAAAAATATAAAGAATGGGGCAAAGCAAAAAGATCATTATGTGGTGCCTGACATGTTAATGCGAACAACTCTAAAAGGAGTTGCAGGTTTTTATTGTTGTTTCATATTTCTTTTCTGCATTTTTCTTGATAAACAAGTGTTAGGTTTTATAAAACAAAGATAACATTTGTCTTTAATGAAATTTCCAGGATGTCTGGCTTATAATATGTAGTATTAATCTTTCTCACCTTACAAAAATCCACCCTAATCTGCAGGAAGAAAGCCAGCTGACAATGAATGCAACCCAGTCAGGCTGGGAGGCTTCCCAGCACTGACCTGCTCCATCCTCTCATCCCTCCACATCTTTTCTGAGCCTCATGCTAGTCACGAGATGTCCCTAGTGAAACACGAGTAGAATTGGAGGGGGTAATACATTTTCTCTTTAGAGAGAGGGGTATTGAGCTAGGAAGAGCTGAAACCTAAGAAGTCCAGTAATTCTGAATCCCTGACTTCAGAAGGGACCCAGTTCCAGGACATTGCTGGAGCCAAATCACACAATCCTGTGAACCAGGAGCACCCAGAAGATTTTTCTCCTTTCGAGTACTCAGGAGTTTTGCAGAGGTGACACAGGTAATAGTGATGATAACTCACATTTATTATCTTGTGTGTGTCATATACTATGCTTAAGTGTTTTTAAATAATATTTAATCCTCATGACTATCTTATGAGGTAAGTACTAATCTTCTTTCCATTTCATAGCTTAGAATACTGAGGCTTAAGGTAGTTAAATGTCCTTCTCAGGATAAGGCAGCTGGTGAGTCAATAGGAATTGAACCCTGTCAGGCTAAGTCCAAAGCCCACGCTCTTCACCATGTTAACCAAAAAAAAAAAAAAAAAAAAAAAAAAGAAAGAAACAAGAAAACACAAAGATTTAAGAACTTTACAACAATATTTTGACATAAGATAAATTACTGTCCCTGAAAGCCTGGAAAATATAGGAATCCTAAAGTTACAGTTATTTTATTTTATTTAACCAACATTTAAATAGCATTTACTATTTGTTAGGCAGTGTCCAAAGCCACTTTAAAAACACTGAATCTTTTCATTTTCCTAAAAACAATCGATGTAATGGGCTCTTCATTATACAGGAAAGGAAACTGATAAAGACAGAGGTAAGAAACTTGCCCAAGGGCGTATGGCTACAAAATGTGTCATAATCAGAGCTCATTATGATCAAGCTTCAGAGGCTACCATGAGAATTACAGGCAGTGTATTATGAACTCTTATCTTTTCCACCATAGATTCCAACATCTTCTCTCATAGGAGCATTGTCTAATCCTTTTTCTATTTTAATCCTAAAGGTGGAAAGAATCACACCTCATGCTCACTTTAAACTGCCCCGCCAAACCCTTCTCCGGATGATCTTGATCCCTCCCTCCATCAAGCCACCATTCCCCAGATTTGAGGCTTAAACATGAAATTAGAGCAAACTAATGGACCCAGATAAATTGCTTTCGAGTCCTTCAGGATTGAGAGGACACAACAGGGACCCCGGAACCACTCAGGCAGAATCACCCTCTTGGAATACTTGCTTCACCTATCACCATTAGAAAACGTAGTAGAGTTGGAAATGATTTGACTCCTGTCCTGGTTATTGATTACTGCATAGAAAACCACCTCAAATTTAGCAGGATATAGCAATGTCAATCACTTGTTATTACTATTTCTCGTGGCTTTAGGATTTGACTGGGCTCCTCTAGGCAGTCATTGCTGGGAATCTCCCATGTTTTGCAGGCAGCAGGTGGCTGGGCTTGGAGCCATCTCAAAGACTTCCTCACTCATAGGTCTGGGGGCTGATACTGGCTGTCAGCTGGAACTTCAGCTTGATTTTTGGCCACAGCACCTGTGCATGGCTTCTCTATGTGCCTCCAGATGGGATGGCTTCAGCTTACTGAGAGCAAAGCAGATGTACTCTAAGAATATTTGAAGAAGAGAGCCAGATGGAAATTTATTGACTTTTAGAACCTGTTCTCCAAAATTATGCCAGTTCATATTTAAGAGGAACCAAATTAGAATTTGCATTTTGTAGGGAAGAGAGCCAAACAATAAAGGAATACTTTCTAAGCCACCACATCATCTCATATCCAGGAAAAATCTCTTGGAAACTGAATTATGCTTTTTTAAAAGTTTTATTTTAGGTTTTGGGGTACATGCAAAGGTTTGTTACATAGGTAAACACTTGTCATGGGGTTTGTTGTACATATTATTATATCACCCAGGTATTAACCTCAGTACCCAATAGTTATCTTTTCTGCTCCTCTCCCTTCTCCCACCATCCCCCCTCAAGTAGACCTTGGTGTCTGTTGTTTCCTTCTTGTGTTCATAAGTTCTTATCATTCAGCTTTCACTTACATGTGAGATCATGCAGTATTTGGTTTTCCTTTCCTGTGTTAGTTTGCTAATTTGATGATAGCCTCTAGCTCCATTCATGTTCATACAAAATACATGATCTCATTCTTTTCTATGGATGCATAATATTTCATGGGGTATATGTATCAGATTTATTTTATCCAGTGTGTCACTGATGTGCATTGAGGTTGATTCCATGTCTGCTATTGTGAGCAGTGCTGAATGAACGTATGCATGCATGTCTCTTTATGGTAGAATGTTTCATATTCCTCTGGGTATATATCTAGTTATGAGATTGCTGGGTCGAATGGTAGTTCCACTTTTAGCTCTTTGAGGGATTGTTGTGCTGCTTTCAACAATGGTTGAACTAATTTGCACTCCCACCAACAGTGTATAAGTGTTCCCTTTTCTCTGCAACCTCGCCAGCCTCTGTTACTTTTTGACTTTTTAGTAATAGCCATTCTGAGTGGCGTGAGATGATATCTCCTTGTGGTTTTGATTTGCATTTATCTTATGATCAGTGATATTGAGCTTTTTTTCATTTGCTTGTTGGCCACATGTATGTCTTCTTTTGAGAAGTGTTTGTTCATGTCCTTTGCCCACTTTTTAATAGGGTCATTTGTTTTCCTTTTGTAAGTTTGCTTAAGTTCCTTATAGATGCTGGATATTAGACCTTTGTCAGTTTGTAAAAATTTTCTCCTGTTCTGAAGATTGTCTGTTTACTCCGTTGATAGTTTCTTTTGCTGTGCAGATACTCTTAAGTTTAATTAGATCCCACTTGTCAACTTTTGCTTTTGTTATGATTGCTTTTGGTGTCTTTGTCATTAATATGGTTTGACTATGTCCCCACCCAAATTTCATCTGGAATTCCCATGTGTTGTGGGAGGGACCCAGTGGGAGGTAACTGAATCATGGTGGCAAGTCTTTCTCATGCTATTTCTGTGATAGTGAATAAGTCTCACAAGATCTGATGGCTTTAAAAAGAGGAGTTCCTCTGCACAAGCTCTCTCTCTCTTTGCCTGCTGCCATCATGTAAGATGTGACTTGCTCTTCCTTGCCTTCTGCCATGATTGTAAGGCTTCCCCAACCACATGGAACTGTGAGTCCAGTTAAATCTCTCTCTTTTGTAAATTGCCAAGTCTTGGGTATGTCTTTATCAGCAACATGCAAACTAATACAGTCGTGAAATCTTTGCCCATTCCTAGGTACAGGATGGTATTGCCTAGGTTGTCTTTCAGGGTTTTTATAGTTTTGAGTTTTACATTTTAGTCTTTAATCCATATTGAGTTGATTTTTGTAAATGGTGTAAAGAAGGGGTCCAGTTTCAATGTCCATTGGCTAGCCAGTTATCCCAGCACCATTTATTGAATAGAGAGGCTCTGTCCCATTGCTTGTTTTTGCCAGCTTTGTCAAAGATCAGATGTCATAGATGTGCAGTCTTATTTCTAGGCTGTCTATTCTGTTCCATTGGTCTATGTGCCTGTTTTTGTACCAGTACCATGCTGTTTTAGTCACTGTAGCTCTTGTAGTATAGTTTGAAGTCAGGTTACTTGCTTCCTTCAGCTTTGTTCTTTTTGCTTAGCATTGCCTTAGCTATTTGGGCTTATTTTTTTGGTTCCATATAAATTTTAAAATATTTTTTCTAGTTCTGTGAAGCATGTCTTTGGTAGTTTGATAGGAATAGCATTGAATCTATAAATTGTTTTGGGAAGTATAGCCATTTTAATGACATTGGTTCTTCCTATCTGTGAGCATGGGATGTTTCTCCATTTGTTTGTGTCTTGTCTGATTTCTTTGAGCAGGGTTTTGTAATTCAGTGTGGAGATCTTTCACCCCTCTGATTAGCTGTATTCCTAGGTTTTGGGTTTTTTTTTTTGTTTGTGCATGGCAATTGTGAATGGGACTGCCTTTCTAATTGGCTCTCAGTTTGTTGTTGGTGTATAGGAATGCTAGTAATTTTTGTACATTGATTTTGTATCCTGCAATTTTGATGAAGCTGTTTATCAGCTGAAGGAGCTTGGGGGCCAACATTATGGGGTTTTCTTGACATATAATCATGTCATCTGCAAACAGAGATAGTTTGACTTCCTCCCTTCCTATTTGGTTTCCTTTTATTTCTTTCTCTTGCTTGATTGCTCTGGCTAGGACTTCTAATACTATGTTGAATAGAAGTGGTGAGAGAGGGCATCTTTGTCTTGTGCCAGTTTTCAAGGGGAATGCTTCCAGCTTTTGCCAATTTAGTATAATGTTGGCTGTGGTTTTGTCATAGATGGCTCTTATTATTTTGAGGTATGTTCCTTCAATACCTAGTTTATTAAGAGTTTTTAACATGAAGTAATGTTGAATCTTATCAAAAGTCTTTTCTGCATTTATTGAGATAATCATGTGATTTTTATCATTAGTTCTGTTTATGAGATGAGTCACATTTATTGATTTTTGTATGTTGAACCAACCTTGCATCCCAAGGATGAAGCCTATTTGATCATGGTGGATTAGCTTTATGATGCATTTCTGGATTCAGTTTGTAAGTATTTTGTTGAGGGCTTTTACATCTCTGTTCATCAGAGATATTGGCCTGAAGTTTTCCTTTTTCTTGTCTCTCTGCCAGGTTTTGGTATCAAGATGATGCTGGCCTCATAGAATGAGTTGGGGAGAAGTCCTTCCTCCTCAATTTCTTGGAATTGTTTCTGTAGGAATGGCACCAATTTTTCTTTGTACATGTAGTGGAAATTGGCTGTGAATCCATCAGGTCTTGTGCTTTTATTGGTTGGTAGGCTGTTTATTGCTGATGAAATTTTGGAGCTCATTATTGGTCTGTTCAGGGATTCAGTTTCTTTCTGGCTCAGTCTAGTGAGGGTGTATGTATCCAAAAATGTATTTATCTCCTCTAGGTTTTCTAGTTTGTGTGCATAGAGGTGTACATAGTGGTTTCTGATGGTTGTTTTTACTTCTGTGGGGTCAGTAGTAACATTCCCTTCATCATTTCTAATTGTGTCTGTTTGGATCTTCTCTTTTTTCTTCTTAATTAGCTAACTAGTGGCCTATTTTATTATTATTATTTTTTAAAAAAACTAACTCCTGGATTCTTTGGTCTTTTGAATGGTTTATTTGTTAATTTCCTTCATTTCAGCTCTTATTTGTGTTATTTCTTATCCTCTTTTGGGGTTGATTTGTTCTTCCCTTTCTAATTCTTTCAGTTGTGAAGTTAGGTTGTTAATTTGAGATCTTTCTAACTTTTTGATGTGGACATTTAGTGCTATGTATTTTCCTCTTAACACTGCCTTAGCTATGTCCCAGAGATTCTGTTTTTCTGTATCTTTGTTCTCATTATTTTCAAAGAACTTCTTGATTTCCACCTTAATTTCATTGTTTACCCAAAACTCATTCAGCAGCATGCTAATTTCCATGTAATTGTGTTGTTTTGAGGAATTTTCATTGTGTTGACTTCTATTTTTATTTCACTGTGGTCCAAGAGTGTGATTGTATGATTTTGGTTTTTTGTTGAGGATTATTTTCTGTCTAATTACATGGTCAATTTTAGACCATGTGTCATGTGATTATGAGAAAAATGTATATTCTCTTGTTGTGGGGTGGAGACTTCTGTGAAGGTTTATCAGATCCATTTGGTCCAATGCTGAGTTTAGGTCCTAAATATCTTTGTTAATTTTCTGCCTTGATGATATAATACTGTCAGTGGAATGTTGAAGTATCCCACTATCAGAGGGTAGGGATCTGTGTCTCTTTGTAGGTCTCTAAGAACTTGCTTTATGGATCTGGATGCTCCTGTGTTGGGTGAATATATATTTAGGATAGTTAGGTCTTCTTGTTGAACTGAACCCTTTACCATTATGAAATGCTCTTCCTTGTCTTTTGTTGATCTTTGTTTTGTCTGAAATTGGAATTGCAACCCCTGCATTTTTCTGTTTTCTAATTGTTTGGTAGATTTTTCTCTATCCCTTTATTTAGAGGCTATGAGTGTCATTACATGTGAGATGGATCTCTTGAAGACAGCATACCATTGGGTCATGTGTTTTTTATCCAGCTTGTCACTCTGTGCCTTTTAAGTAGAGTATTTAGCTTGTTTATATTAAAGGTTAGTTTTGATGTTTGAATTTGATCCTGTCATTGTGCTGCTAGCTTGTTATTATGTTGGCTTGTTTGTGTGGTTGCTTTATAGTGATGCTGGTCTGTGTGTTTTTGTATTAGCTGATACAACTTTCTATATTTAGTGCTCCTTTCAAGATCCCTTGCAAGGCAGATCTGGTGATAATAAAGTCTCTCAACATTTGCTTATCTGAAAAAGATCTTATTTCTCCTTCACTTAGGAAGCTTAGTTTGGCTGGATATGAAATGATTGGTTGAGATTTTTTTCTTTAATAATGTTGAATATAGGCCCACAATCTCTTCTGGCTTGTAGGGTTTCTCCAGCCACATCCTACAGGTGCTTTTGGGCTGCCAATATGTCTGTACCTCCCTGGGACAAAGCTCCCAGAGGCAGGGACAGGCTACCATCTTTGCTGTTTTGCAGCCTTCATTGGTGACACCTCCAGGTTCTAGAAAATCCAAGGTGACTAGAGACTAGAGCAGGCCCCAAGCATATGGCAGCAACCCTACAGAAAAGTGGCCAGACTGGTACATAGGTGCCTATTCCCATATCTCCTCACTGGGCAGGTCCTCCAGGCCTGGGCCTCCAGCCACCCCTCACCAGAACTATCAAGGCAGTACCAACTCAGCAACTCCCTGGACAGAGCCTCCAGGGGAAACTGACAGCTCTAGGCCACTGCCCCTGCAGTGAATTATGCTTGCCGAGGTCACAATTGAGTGACCTTTATGAGAATATTATATGATAAATTATAAAGAAAATAGTGAGTATAATCTCTTATATCCATTAAATAAATTGTATCCTCTCACTTCTTTGTGAAGCAAATAGTTGTATTTAGCCTATTCTTTCCATATGAGAAAAGAAAAGAAAAAGACATTTTAAAAGAAAGGAAACTAACAATAGTTGCCTTCATATTCTCATTGGTAAGGCTTTGTGGGAGGGAGGCAGAGATTGAGACCAGAGAGAGAAAATATGGATTTCTCAATGTAAGATAGTAACAAAAATTTTCAGTTCTCCTCTGATAGCTTAAAAGGGTAGATGTTTGTCTCCCTCTACTTGGGGCTTCTGGGCAGCAGAAATGTGAGCTGACAAAAGACATGAAGAAAACGAGAAAAAAGACAAGGAATTCGGGGTAGGTTCCAGCAATATGGCAGAAACCAGGCTATAGGTAACAGACTCCGTGGACTGCAGGTGATTCATAAACATTCACAAAGTGATTTCTGATATGCTATTTAAAGACGTTTTCAGACTGGTGCTAAAATTTCCTGTGATATCTCCAAAGCTTCAGTTAAAGTCTGAAACCCACCTTAGCATTAGGTTAGTGGTGAATTAAGAAATAAAATGAAGACAGCTGTTTTCATGTGCTGGGACAAAGAAGGCTGGAGATAAGCAAAGAACTCAGCAGAAATAAGGCCCAGTCCTACCAGATAAATCACCGGAACAAGTAGAGGGATGCTGGATTTCCTAAAATGTTGGGGATGATGGGCTTCAACAGTATGGTTGTGAGCAAAGTTTTTAACCATACAGAGCTTCAGCTTGAAAGTGAGTAATAATGATATTTAATGTATAGGCCTGTGATAAAGGATAAATTAGGTCACACATGCCGGGCATATAACACAGTATTTGTCACATGGTACAAAACAAATACTGACTTTATTATTATAATTATTATTATTTTAAAACCTTTGGGTACTAAAGAAATATTGTCCCCAAAAGTTTAGAGTACATGGGAACATACCAATGAAGTTTTAAGTTAAGAATTATATTTTAGGAGAACTAAGTCTGCCTATAATTTTTACAGATATAGGAATGTTACGTTTATGGACTTTTATAACTGATCAGCTCTTTAATTACTCTGATAAAGATCAGCTTGATCCTGTATAGTTTGCATTTGTCCAGTCTACTCTATATAAAATGTGGGATTGAACCTACTGTTATTACCCGTCTCTATGGGACAGGCTGAAAGTTATCATATAAGGGTAGCTAATAAAAAGAAAAAATGGGGTGCATTTTGAGAGTAATCGGCATAATAGACAAAAAGTGAACTAGTAAGGAGACTGGTTGCATTCAGACCATACAATAGGAGAGCATCCAAGATCTGAAGATTATGAAGTATCTTGGCAGGGTGGTTTTGCCTTGGAATTTGTATAGGGAGAAAAAGATAAGTTTGAGGTGGGAAGATTTATAGTTGGGGTTGTTTTACAATCGGGGGAAGCCTCAGTTAGTTGGCTGAATAAGAAATGTTTATTTTTGAATGTAGCTAGTTTCGAGGAGACAAACCATTCTAATCTCAGCTAATCATTTTTGAAACAAAAAATGGGGCGTTGGATGGTCCGTGTCTGGCCATGTCAGCAAGTCCGGGCAAAAGAGGAAAGGTCTGTGTTTGATGCGTCACAGGTAAGCAAGGGAACCATGAGAAATTTTCTGAGAGTTGGGAGAAAGAAGGGGTAGAGAGTCTTATCTAAGTCATATGGGAAAGGTAGTTCTTTGTGGTAATTCATTTCCAAGAACACAAAACGATGGGGGGATTTCTTAACCATTGCTCTTTTCTGGGAACACAGGCTAAGATAGAGTTCAGCCTTGACACAGAGAATATGGAGACTCAGTTCTGAGTCCTGACTTTGCCACTAACTTCCAAGAGAACCACAGTTTCCTCATCACGAAAATTACAAGAAATGAAAAAAGCAATGATTTATTAAGTGCATTTCATACCCCAATCTTCTGGAAGTCTCTGGAAGAGGTGAGATGGTAGCAGGTTGGGCAGGGAGGGAGGTTTAAGTCACAGAGGGAGGAGGAGACAACAAAGAAAGGTTGTGTCACAGAGAGGGGAGGGAAAATCAGCAGGTACATAATAATTCCGGGCAAGATTTGTAGGATAGGAAAGGAGGCACCAGGACCTTGGCTTGGTCTGTGCCACTCTCTTTCACCCACATCAGAGACGGCTCCCGGCAATGCCGTATATATTTGGGTCTTGATAAGGACTCATTTGAAGACTGCTCTCCTCTCATCTGTCTTCTGCCCATAATCTCCACAGCTGTTCTTGGCAAGGACACTTGGACTAAAGACTGGGACAGCTTACAGCTTGATCAACTTGTCCGCTCCTGGCAAGATCAGTCTGCCATGAAGGGTTTTCTGATCGTCGCTCTCTTGGGGACAGCTGGTGAGAGTTTGGGGCTTTGTTTCTGCCTAGCATGACACCCAGGATAGTCTATGAAAGATTGGAAAGAGGAGTAGCTGGGCACAACTAAAGAGCTAGGAAGTGGAGGACATTTAAATAAAACAACTGTTGAAGAAAACAAAAGGAAGCACATTAAAGGACATGGGCCTGGAAAAGGGGGGTGAGCTGGGTCAGGGGCTCTGGAAGCCCTAAGCTTTTCTATTTCTTTCATCACCAAAGTCAAGCAGAAATTTTTTACCCCAATTTATGGCAAAAGTGAATTTAAAAAAATTTAATTCAGGCCCTACTTTTTTACCCCCATTTATGGCAAAAATGAATTAAAAAAAAATTTCAAGTAGTCATTATTTTTTTCATCTTTGTAACACACAGCACTGCCAATAAGAGTTTCTGATCAGCGTGTAAGTTAGTTTCACAGAATTTTAATGTAATTTCATCTCAGCAAAGCCATGTGTCAATTTTCTTATTGTGTATAACTTAGGGGACATGCATACTTTTTCTTGATTAAAATATAAAAGGTAAATTGAAGACCTTTACATTATGTTTGAAAACCTTAGGTTAGGGAAAACTACCCTAGCCAGTTCTGGCCTTTTAACTTCTTTTTCCCTTTCCACCTATGGCCCCTTGATTCTCCAGGAGCTGTTCTGGCTAAAGAATCTAAAGATAATCAGGAGTTGTCATATAATTTTACTATTCCTTACATGGTCTATCTTCAGTCCTTCCCAGAACCCTGCGTGGGGTCTCTCATTCACCCTGACTGGGTATTGACGGCTGCCCACTGCTCCTTACCGTAAGTATCCCTTTCTCTTGCGAGCTGGCAGAAATCTGTTCAAACAAATGTAGATCTGGTGAAGTATCCCAGAAAATTTTTAGTAAAATCAGAAGACACGGAAAAAGAGATACTCTTGTTCCCTTTGGGAAATAGAATACAAATTTGGGCAGTTTAGGAGGAGATCATAGGAAGATGTCAGAGGATTCCCTCTTATGGACAGTAAATAATATTCATTCATCAACAATACTTGTTAAACATTTATTATCTAGCAAGGCTGTTTAATCACTGAGAAAACAGTGAAGGAACAAGATGAAAATAAGTGTTCCCTCATGGAGCTTACATTTTGGTAGAGGGAGTAGCCACCACAAATAAATGGCCAAAAACAAAGTATTTTTTTTTTAATGGCAAGCTGTAATATATGGGCAAGAAATCTGCTTTAGTTAATGTGGTCATGTCCATCATCTCTGAAGAGGTGAGATCCATAGGAGGAGAAGGAGCCAGCCAAAGGAATAAATCCTGGGGGATATTCCAGGCCAAGGAAACAATATTCATATACTCCTTGAAGTAGCAAAGATATTAAGGTATTTGGCAAGCTGAGAAATCAGCAGGAATTAAGGGTAATGAGCAGGGGAAATGCTCATAAGATGAGGTCAAAGACTTAGGCAGAAGCCATATCATGCAGTGACAGTAGAGGGCAAAGGAGCATGATACAAAATAAAGCAATGCCTTGCAAATCTCAGTGTTTCTGTTGTGTGTGAGAATGTGTTGTGTGATCAAGACCTACTCAGTTTCATGAGTATAGAAGGGTCCTTTCAAATTCAGAAATCTTAGCAATCTGGCTGTTCAAGGCAGTTTAGTTTAACACAGACTAACCTCTGCTCTGTGGTATATGGGAAATACAAAGGAAATATACAGTTCACATCCTTCCGGAATAAGAATTGAAAAAGCAGATGTTCTTTCTTACATCCACACTTAACACATGAACTGGATGTGTGGTGCTTCTCTATTAGCTGCTAATTCAGATGATAAAAATCTTAATAACAAGGCTCCACTGACTGTGTTTTAGTTGTCAGCACCATGTCAGACATTTTACAAATTTATGTCTCTAATACAACAATTCTGTAAATTATTGCTATTGTTTTATAGACAAAGGAAGGCCATGTCAGTTCTCAGGTTAAGAAATAAAGTTAAAATAATTAAAGAGGGTGGCCTGTAGAATTTCTTCTAATCTGTCATCCTATGACTCTTTCTTCTCATCTCTCTGCCCTCTTTCTTCTAAAGTGTTGAAATTCGACTGGGAGTTTCTCAACCTAGCATCACAAATAAGAAACAACAGACACGAAACTATTCGTCATTTGTGACCTACCCTGACTTTGATGCAAAATCCTTGAACAATGACCTAATGATGATCAAACTGTCAACACCTGCTTCACTCAACCCCCATGTGGGGACTATAGCCATAGCCTTGGAACCCATTCCATTTAATGAGTCCTGCTTTATTCCAACCTGGACCTGGAATGAATATAAAAACCGTAAGTGTTGGATGCTGTGTTCTTTATGGTGAGGAGGTTGGAGCTGGGAAAAAATGTAGAGGGAAGTCCCTAATGGAAATCGCTGCTATGAGACAATGTTGTCCACCATAGAGGGATTCCTGCCAGGGCCCCAAACCGCCATCACTGGAGGTCAAAGATAAAATTCAAAGAGACTGATAAAGGGCAGCCACTCTGACACCAACAAATGGAGCAGACAGTAATTTTTATATCTCTAGAATATTGAAGACAAGAGTCCAGAGAACTGGATTGAAATACAGGTGGGAGAAATAGAAGTCCTCATGCACAAAGATGGTATGAAGGCAGCCTGTGGGAGGGTGACTTACTCATTGATAGTTGCTGAAAGCCCATCACACAGTGGAAGAACAGTGGGGGAAATGAACATAAAATATATGTGATGCAGTGAAGCAGCAGAGGATGCTTCCTACACCCTCCACAGAGAACCCATGTATGTGCAGAGAACCCTGAGAGACAAGAGAATGGTTGAGGGAGCACCTGTCCTGTCACCAGACCTGGTTCCATGCACAGAGTGCTACTCATACCCACTGCTCCATCCCAGAGTTCCCACTTAGGGGTGGAGACTTGGGTGATTCATGGGGAAATTGATTATTATGACATAATTAGTTGTTATCTCCCTGGCCTGACATGCCTCATGGGAAAAACAGTGGCAGCCCATGTTGTAAGCACACACCCATCTCCTCTGTGAGCTGAAATTGGGATGAGCAGAAAGATCTGGTCTCTGCAGGAGTCTGTCTAATAAAGAACACTTACGAAGAAAATTACTTTCTAATGCGTTTGTTGGTCCTTGTTGGCTGTTACTCCATTATTCTCTCTTTAGGTATTGTTGAGGATGAGGATACCACCACTTGATATCTGAAATGAAATGACAAATCTAAATCTATTGCTTATTACAGCAAGTCAGAGCAATGCTGACCAGGCACCATTCCACTGAGCAGAGTGGAGTGCTGATTAGCATAAGGGGTTTGTGGGAAGCTTGGTGTTGAGGGATTGGAGGACTTTCAGAGGTATGAATGGGTTCCATCATCTGCTGAGGCCTGGCTACTTCAGGGGGATTGCTGTTGATAGGTTGGCGCTCTGAGACGTGTTTTTTGGAGGACCTCTGATCCAGATCAGCTGATTTTAAGAAGTGAAGGCTGACATTGATTATCTTGCAAAAGCTACGTTCACTCAAGCAAGTTGTCCTGAATCTATTAATCATGTTTAAATCTTTCTCTGGTGGCTACAGAACAATGCACCTGCTCTGCAAAAGCAAGTGAAAGTGGAATTTTAGAAGTCAGTCTTTGGTAAAAAAAAACAGAAATAAAAAGCAGAAACTGTTATATTCTCAGTATTTTGCAGATTCATTTTTCCATTTAGAAGCAAGTACTTGGGAATCTAAGTGAACACATTTTCTGAACAATTACAGCTTGTATGATTTTTGTCCTTGACTTTATAAGTCTTATTCAAAGTAATTGAATCACAACTTACAGAATTAATTTATTATGTACAATTTGAAAACAAAACAAAACTATTCAGAGATATATAGGCTCTGCATGTCAAAATCACAGTGACAAACTGTACCTCTATAAGCTTTCTGGTGCAGGGCTTCCAATATTTATTAGAAATTCAATATTTCAAGTAACTTAAGTTACTTTCACCTAGTTTTTTATACATATTTTAGTTTAGTTCCCATAAAAACATAAAACTGAACATAATTTCTCTTTCTTCTCTGATATGACACCTTCTGGCCTAATCTGCTCTAGGGCATTTGATTGGATACACTCCATCAGAAAAAATCCTGCTCCTTAAACAACACTGGACTTAGCCTGAGAAATCTCTGGTCAGTGTTTTTGTTTCCTTTCTCTTTGCTATTCTCCACCAGAAATTTAAATTACATAATACCTTGGTTAAAGTCCCTGTATCCTGAGTTTGACAGTGTAATAGCAATTGCTATTATGGAGATAAACAACATGACAACTTCTTAGGGGGAAATATATATGTATATTTATATCAATACACATACTATAAACACTTATAAGTAATCTGTTTAACTCAAAAAGCAGTTTTATATGCATTGAAAATAGTTTCTCCCTTTATAACTAAATGTGAAAAAGATCAAGTAGATGCCCAATTAAAGGTGTGTGTGTAGGGGGAAAATCTTTGGGACAATGGTTTTGTTACTGTCTCTTTCTCCTTGTGGTCACTAATAACTCACAGTTTTTTCAAACTTTTATAAATGATGCATAGTACAGAAAGAACTATGGATTTGATATCTGACAAAGGGGACTTATAAACCTACTTCTCCAACATGGAGATTACTGAACAAGGAATTCTACAGAGAATGGAGTGTCTGCTGCCACCCGCATTGAATATTCTCAGGACTGAATTTATTTATAAAACAGGATCTGGTTGCAAGAGCCCTTGAGATAAGAAGAGTCACTCTGGAGTTTGTTTTCTCTTTCCTACAGTCAGTGATCCTGACATCCTGACATGGATCAACCAATATTCTCTTCCATTCCATGACTGTCAGGATAGACTCAAAGAAGAACAGGCAGGAAACATCATTTGTGTGGGACACCCTCTAAGGATCCTATCTAAAAACAAGGTATTTCTCACTCCTCTATACAGGAAGATAGCTAGAGTCCCATGGGAGGAGTGGTGATAATGCAGAATCAAAGAGAGCTGAAGTCCCTCTCCCCTCCCCACTCACCTCTGGGTTTCTAACCATTGCCCTTCTCATCTTTCAGAGTGGGAGAGATTTGGGGTAGAACTATTTGTTCTTTCTCTTGCTTGCATTCGGGTTGGGTCAAGCTTGAACCTTAGAGGTAAGACTTATGTGGATGTAAAGAGAGGTCTGACCCCCCTCAAGAAAAATAAGCCCATTCTCTTAGATGGTTTTGCTACTGTTATGTGCCACTTTTTGGCATTTACTATTTTTTTTTCTTTGGAGATGCAGTCTCACGCTGTTACCCAGCCTGGAGTGCAGTGGTGCGATCTTGGCTCACTGCAACCTCCGTCTCCCAGGTTCAAGCGATTCTCCTGCCTCAGCCTGCTGAGTAGCTGGGATTAGAGGCAGGCACCACCACGCCCGGCTAATTTTTGTATTTTAGTAGAGATGGGGTTTCACCATTTGGCCAGGATGGTCTTGATCTCCTGACCTTGTGATACACCCACCTCGGCCTCCCAAAGTACTGGGATTACAGGCATGAGCCACCGCACCCAGCTGGCATTTACTCTTGTTCCATAAGGACAAGGACACATTGACCTTCTGTTCCTTCTCTCTACAAGGAAGTTTCGGCTGCCCCAGCCATCTGCAATGGGAGGTTGCATGGAATCTTGTCCTGGGCAGAAGGGTCACCCTAGGAAGTGAAGGATTCTTCACAGGTGTTCATCACTATGCAAGATGGATCTTGAAAATTATGGATACCCACTGAGGTGCCTCTGTTCCCATATCCCCTCAGTACCACCTCTTCATAATTGCTACACTGGATCTACAACTCTCTTCATCTTTGTTATTTTGGAACAAAATCCAAAGAGGAAACATCTGATTAAAAAAAAAAATGAGTAGCTAAGAACCCATGCCATGACTCCTGCTGTCTTTGTCATGTAAACTTTGAGGATAATGAGAAATTTAGCAACCTCTTCACCTTGTGTTTGTTCATTCATTTATTCATTCAAAAACTAACCACTAACTGTTTAGTAGGCACTGCCTTTGCTAAGGATGCCTGAGTGACTATGACATGACCTTGGCCATCAGTTAGCTAATTATAATACCTTTTGATAATTGTTATAAGAGAGATGAGCAGTAAGCTCCACGAAAACAAATAAAACATTCTGAGTGGCAGTGTCAGGAGAAGTAACACCAGAGAGGCGGACAAATTAGGGGAGGATATTGTAAAACTGAGCACATAGTTTATTAAAAGGCAAAAAAGCATATGGAAGTGTGGTATAGTCTGGAAAATATATGTAAATAAGCAATCCTTGAGGGCAGAAAATAAATTGTAGAAAAGGAAAAATATGATAAAATATTATTCTATGTAGGCAGGCAAATGTTGAGTGATGAAGGGCCTGACCTGCTCTATAAAGGAACTTAGATTTTCATCTTGTAGGCATTAGAGGGGGTGTCATTGAAGCTTTTACAGCAAACAAAACACCATCCGATAGTTCTGATTTGAGAGATACTAAAGAAGTAACATCTATAAGATTTGGACATACTTACTGTAAGAAGAAAAGGCAAGGGAGATGTCAGGGATAACTCTCCCAAGTTTTTGACTTGGAAACAGGTAAGATGGTAATTCTCAAAGATAATATGAGGATAACAAGTGCATTTGTGTGCAAGGTATCAAGAGCATGGTCCTGCATGAGGAGACAGGTGGCCTGCTATATTGAGATCCTTTAAGGATGTAGAGGTGGTTATTTCCAGCAGGCAGTTGGAGACAGTGATCTCAAACTCAGATGCTGCCTGAGGAGTGACTAACAAATAGGAGTCCTACGTTGGTGGGTGGGAGCTGCGGGGTTTGGGAGGGCTCTCTGCTGTGGAGAAGAGCTGTGATGGGTGCTCAGCCCTTCTCTCACACTGGCATATGTTGGGGAGATGTGCAGCATCCCATAGCCACTGACCAAGGCATCTAAAAACAGAGACAGAGTTAAGGGGATTCTGAGTGGCCCCCCAAAGTTAGGGGTTTGAGTGACATATGAGAGACCAAAAAGCAACAGGGAGAAAAGGGTCAATAGGACATAGGGAAGGGATCTTTTGTTAAAAAAGAAAAGATGGGCAGAGGAGGCCAGTGGACATGGGAACAGAGAACTACACCATAGGAGAAACCCCCTGTGGGAGGTGTAAAGAGGTTTGAGGTGTCTTCCCTTGAGGGGTGCAGTGAATCTAGGCCATCTATAAAGGCTGCAGAGGTGAGTTGGTTTTTGGACCCTGAACCTGGATGCCTGAATATGTTTTCTCTTCTCCTAAAACGAAACAAAACCAAACCCACATGCGGTGGCTCAGTTCTATAATCCCAGCACTTTTGGAGGCTGAAGTGGGAGGATTGTTTGAGACCAGGAGTTTAAGACCAGCCTTGGCAACATAGAGAAACCTTTGTCTCTACATAAAATAGTAATAAAAAAAACTCCTAACTACATGGCAGGCTGACAGGGGAGGAGGTCACGGCTGCAATGAGCTATTGTTGTGCCACTGAATTCCAGCCTGAGTGACACAGCAAGAGCCTGTCTCTAAAACAACAACAAAAACCAAAACCAGAGAGCTTAGGTGCATCTAAGACCAATAGCTTGTTCTGGTCCATTCACAGAAATTTTCTTTGTTCTCAAATCTAGATACTAAGGCCATTTCATTCACTATATGATTATTTTTTTCTGTAATCTCTGGCCCCAACCAAACAGCACGTCCTCAGTTTGCCAGTCTTCTCTCACGTTTTCCCCAGTTTCCTGTCTCTGACTCACTGCCCAAAGCACCCTTAATGAATCATGTCTGTATTTGTGCCAGAGTTTTTTTTAATTTCAACTTTTATTTTAGATGCAGGAGGGACATGCATGGGTATGTTACATGGGTATATTGTGTTATGCTGAGGTTTGGGGTATGGATCCCACCATCCAGGTAGTGAGCATAGTACCTGGTAGGTAGTTTTTCAACCCATGCCCCTCTCCCTCCCTCCCACTTCTAGTAATTTGCAGTGTCTATCGTTCTTGTGTTTATGTCCATGTGTGCTCAATGTTTAGCTCCCACTTATAAGTGAGAACATGCAAGATTTGGTTTTCTGTTCCTGTGTTAATTTGCTTAGGGTTATAGAGCTCAACTAATTACTTCTTGTAAATCTTGAATTACATCTTTAGCACTTATTGGCAATCCTATCTTCTCCAATAAATTGTTTGTACAATTCTCCGCAGCAGCAATTTCAAACCCTCTCCTCTCTCCTCAAACTTTTAATGCTCACTTTTAGCAGATGACCTCTAGTGTGGGAGTAGAGAAAAACTGAAACCAGCAGAAGATACCTCCCTGAAATTGCCACCACCAAAACTGCAAACATACCTGCTTTCCCCCACCTTTTTCCTTTTTCATTCTTCCTGCTATAGTGAAAGCAAGACCTTATTATTTACAGCGTCTATCTCTACCTGTGAAGTGGACCCCATCTTGTCTGACTTCCTCACGGACTTGCTTTATTGATTATCTCCGATTTTCCCTATCTATTGCCTTCTTCCTGTTATCATTTAAGGAAAATAAAGCCTCACACATCTAAAATACAGAACCCAAAGACATGTTTCTTTGACCTACTCTCTGGTTGCCTCCTCTATCTCCTTTGCAGGCAGTTCTTACTCAACAAATCCTGCAAAGTCTGTTTCATATGATTCTCCTATCTGTGTCTCCTTGCCTGCCTCTCTCTTCATTCTCTTTTTTGCATTCCGTGTTCTCCTTGGAGCTCTGGTTCATCCACCTGGAGATTTCTTCCCCATCTCCTCATTTGGCTAACTTCTACTCATCCTTCAAGTTTCAAACTTCACTTCCCAAAGGAGGTCTTCTTCTGACCTTATATTAGGGTCCCATGACATGCTTCTCTACCTCACTTTTCCTTTGACATTCATGATAATTGTTCTTATTACATCTGTCTCCCCCTCATTAAGCATTATGATGTATGAGAGCAAGCTTCTCATCTCCCTTGCCATGGAATCATCGTTATCGAATACGATGCCAGCATCCAGTATGCATTTGTATTAGTTTTCTATTGCCGTGTAAAAACATCACAAATTTAATGGCTTAATAAAAATACACATTTAGGAGGAGTTCAAGAAAATATTGGTGGATAGGAGCAGGACTAGCTTGCAGCTCCCACTTGGAGGGACAGAGCAGCATGTGGATACCCACATCGTGAACTTTTTCTCCAAGAACTACTGCAGAAACAATGAAATCAAGATGAAAATTTAAAAATTCTTTGAACTGAACAATAATAGTGACAAAACCTATCAAAACCTCTGGGATACAGTAAAAGTGGTGCTAAGAGGAAAGTTCATAGAATTATATACCTACATCAAAAAGTGTGAAATTGCACAAATAGACAATGTAAGGTTACACCTCAAGGAACTAGAGAAACAAGAACCAATCAAACCCAAACCTAGAAGAAGAAAAGAAATAATCAAGATTAGAGCAAAACTAAATGAAATGGAAATAACAACAAAAAAATACAAAACATACATGAAACAAAAACCTAGTTCTTTGAAAAGATAAATAGAATTGATAGACCATTAGTGAGATTAACCAAGAAAAGAAAAGGGAAGAATCAGATAAGCTCAACCAGAAATGAAATGGGAGACATTACAACCAATACCACAGAAATACAAAAGATGATTCAAGGCTACTATGAACACCTTCACATGCATAAGCTAGAAAATCTAGAGGAGATGGATAAATTCCTGGAAATATACAACCCTCCTAGATTAAACCAGGAAGAAATAGAAACTCTGTACAGACCAATAACAAGCAGCAAGATTGAAATGGTAATTAAAAAGTTGCCAATAAAAAAAAGTCCAGGATCAGACAGATTCACAGCTGAATTCTATCAGACATTCAAAGAAGAGTTGGTACCAATCCTGCTGACATTATTCCAAAAGATATTGACACTATTCCCAAAAGGGAATCCTCCATAAATCATTCTATGAAGGCAGTATCACCCTAATATCAAAACCAGGAAAGGACATAACAAAAAAGAAAACTACAGGCCAATATCCCTGATGAATATGGATGCAAAAATCCTCAACAAAATACTAGCTAACAGAATCCAACAGCATATCAAAAAGGTAATCCACCATGATCAAGTGGGTTTCATACTAAGGATGCAGGGATCGTTTAACATCTGCAAGTCAACAAATGTGATATACTATACAAAGAGAATTAAAACAAAAATCATATGATTATCTCAATAGATGCAGAAAAAGCATTTGAAAAAATCCAACATCTCTTTATGATTAACACCCTCAGCAAAATCGGCAAAATGTAGCATAGAAGGGACATACCCTAAGGTAATAAAAGCCATCTATAACAAACCCATAGCCAACATTATATTGAATGGGGAAAAGTTGAAAGCATTTCTCCTAAGAACTGGAACAAGACAAGGATGCCCACTTTCATCACTTCTATTCAACATAATACTGAAAGTCCTAGCCAGAGCAATCAGAAAAGAGAAAGAAATAAATGGCACCCAAATTAGTAATGAGAAAGTCAAACTCTCATTGTTTGCTAATGACATGATCATATACCTATAAAACCCTAAAGACTCATCCAAAAAGCTCCTAGAACTGGAATATGAATTCCACAAAGTTTCAGGACACAAAACTAATGTACACAAATAAGTAACACTGCTATGCACCAACAGCAACCAAGCTGAGAATCAAATCAAGAGCTCAATCCCTTTTACAATAACCACAAAAAGAAGGAATATAGTTAATCAAGGAGGTGAAATACCTCTACAGAGAAAACTGCAAAACACTGCTGAAAAAAATCATAGAAGACACAAACAAATGAAAACACATTCCGTGCCCAGGGATGGGTAGAATATTGTGAAAATGATCATACTGCTAAAAGCAATCTACAAATTCAATTCAATTCCCACCAAAATACCACCATCATTCTTCACAGAACTAGAAAAAATAATCCTAAAATTCATGTGGAAACAAAAAAGAGCCCACATAGCCAAAGCAAGACTAAGCAAAAAGAACAAATCTGGAGGTATTACATTATCTGACTTCAAACTATACTATAAGGCCATAGTCACCGAAACAGAATGGTCCTCGTATAATAATAGGCATATAGCCCAATGGAACAGAAGAGAATCCAGAAATAAAGCCAAATACTTAAAATCAACTGATCTTCAACAAAGTAAACAAAAACATAAAGTGGGGAAAGGACAGCCAATTCAACAGATGGTGCTGGGATAATTGGTAAACCACATGTAGAAGAATGAAACTGGTCTCATCTATCACTCTACACAAAAATCAACTCAAGATAGACCAAAGACTTAAATCTGAGACCTGAAGCCATACAATTTCTAGAAGATAACATAGGAAAAACCCTTCTAGACATTGGCTTAGACAAAGACTTTATGACCAAGAACCCAAAAGCAAATGCAACAAAAACAAAGATAAATAGATGGTACCTAATTAAATGAAAAAGCTTCTGCACAGCAAAAGAAATAATCTGCAGAGTAAACAGACAACCCTGAGAAAATCTTTGCAATATATATATCTGACAAAGGACTAACATGCAGAATCTACAAGGTACTCAAACAAATCAGCAAGAAAAAAAACAAACAATCCCATCAAAAAGTGGGGTAAGGACATGAATAGATAATTCTTAAAAAAAATACATACAACTGGCCAAAAACATATGAAAAAAATGCTCAGCATCACTAGTGATCAGGAAAATGCAAATCAAAACCGTAATGTGATACCACCTTACTCCTGCAAGAATGGCCATAATCAAAAAATCAAAAAATAATAGATGTTGGAATAGATGTGGTGAAAAGGGGACACTTTTACCCTGTTGGTGGGATTGTAAACTAGTACAACCACTATGGAAAACAGTGTGGAGATTCCTTAAAGAATTGAAAGTAGATCTACCATTTGATCCAGCAATCCCCTTCCTTGGTATCTATCCAGAGGAAAAGAAGTCATTATAGGAAAAAAGTTCTTGCACACACATATATCTCCATAGCTTTGCCTTTCCCAGAATGTCATATAATTGGAATTATATGGTATATAAGCCTTTCAGACTAGCTCTTTTCACTTAGCAATATGCATATAAGTTTACTCCATGTCTTGTCATGGCTTGAGAGTTAAGTTTTTTAAATCATAAAATCTCTGAATAACATTTCATTATATGAATGAATCACACTTTGTTTATCCAGTTATCTATTGAAGGACATGTTGGTTGCTTCCAAGATTTGGCAACTTTGAACAAAGCTGCTATAAACATTTATGTGTAGGATTTTTGTGAACACAAGTTTTCAAATCTTTTGGTGTATCAAGAAGTGTAATTGCTGTATCATATAGTAAGGTTATGTTGAGCTTAATAAGAAACTTCCAAGCTATTTTCTAAAGTGACTGTACCATTTTGCACTCTCATCAGCAATAAATTCTCACCAGCATCAGTTCTTGATACTTCATACCCTCACTAGCATCTGTTGTTGTCAGTGTTTGGATTTTAGCCCTTCCACAGGTTATGTAGTGGCATCCCATTGTTGTTGTAATTCCCTAATGACATATTATGTTAAGAATTTTTTCATATGCCATTTACCATGTGTATATATTCTCTGGTGTTATTTTCCCCATCACTGCAAAATATATCTGTTTGAAGCCCTAAAACTCAGTGCAACTGTATTGAAGATAGGGCCTAAAAGGAAGCAATTAAGGCTAAATTAGGTTAGAAGGGTGGGGCCCTGATCCAATAGGATTTATGTCCTTATAAAAAGAGTCACCAGAGAGCTTTCTTTCCCTCTTCCTTTCTGTGTGCACAGAGGAAAGGCCATGTGAGGACACAGTAAGAAGGTGATCATCCACAAGCCAGGGAGAGATGCCTCACCAGTAACTGAATTTGACAACACCTTGATCATGGACTTCTGACCTCCGGAACTATAAGAAAGTAAGTATCTGTCGTGTGAGACACCCACACTGTGGTATTTTTTTATGGTAGTCCAAGCAGACTAAAACATTTGGTAAGGATCTTTGGCCCACTTTTAGGTTGTGTTGTTTGTTTTCTTAATGTTGAATTTTAATATTTCCCTATACTTGAATTATTTAGCAGATATGTGTTTTGCAAATATTTTTTTCTGGTCTGTGGCATATCTCAATTTTTAGCCCTGAATACTTTGTTTCATAACCATCAGCTTAAGTATCATTCCCACCAGTCTGTAAGCTCTTGAAAGGTAAGGAAGAAGTCCTTAAATTGAGGCAACCCCAACAGCAAGCTCAGATCCTAGCACAAGTTAGATACATAAGATAGATAATTTGCAGGTTGGTTCATAGAATAAACGGATAAACAGTGACATGAAGGAAAAGGTTAACGTATTTCAAAGAGGAGTTTAGTGTCAGGCAGAGGAAGCAATGTCAGCACCAGAGGGCTACGTTATGTCCCCTGGAGAAAAACAGCATCACACAGTGGGGGCTAGCATCACACAGACAGGAGGGGCAGAAGCCCACACATAGTTTAGAGGGACAGCTGCCTGCCAAAGCTGGCAAAAAGGAGACCAGACAGGAGGCGGCTGTAGAAACATAATGAACTTCAACTTATCTTAGCTTTGGTACTTTCTTCCCCGAAGACAGAGGGCAGAACTCTGAGTTCCAGAACCATTTTCAACTGAATTGGGGACCAGTCACTTGACTCTATTCTCATCTCTCTGACAGATGACACTACACCCTCCTCTGAGTAATGGACACCATTTCTAAAACTGAATCCTGCTACTAAAATAATTCAGATGATATATTTTTCCAGTTCTACAATCTTGCTTTGTTTTTTTTTAGTCGTTTTCTCTCTCTGTCTTCCATGTTTTCCAGAGACTGGAGCTAAACTGGGCTTTCAACATCATCATGAAGTTTATCCTCCTCTGGGCTCTCTTGAATCTGACTGGTGAGTGTGTGCATATTTGTCTCTTTACTCACCAAAGAGAAATCCTGGGAAAAGCATGAAAGATGGGTAACAGCGAGAGGCGTCATTCCAGAATTCAAGTGTAGGATGGTTCTCTGTCCCTCCCCACTGCCCCATTCCCATCAAGTTTCCTCCTGTGATAGTGCCTGCCTGCCTGCCGCAGGAGGGTTGCTTGTGTGCTTCTGGGGGAGGCGTGGACATTGTCACTCAAATACCAGACCCACTCGTAAGACCTGACTCTGGACCTGTCTGCAACAGGATTGACGTTCTGCACCACAGAGGGCACAGCAGAACATTGAAGAATCAGATATCTCCTGGCACAGTTCCAGTTACTCAGGCATAAACCCAGGTTTATTCATAAATCCTCTCTTTCTCTCATACCCCACATTTGATCTCTTAGAAAAATGTTGGCTTTATCTTCTAAATGTATCCTAAATCCAATCACATCTCACCATCTCCACTGCTCACAATGATCTAAGCCACCACCTCTTGCCTGGATTAGCAGATTATTCTCCTAACAGACCCCTCTACCTCTATACTTCTATACTCTACAGGTTCTCCATGAGGAGACTGTCATCACTCCTTTGCACAAATCCTTGCGTGGTTCCACTTGTACTCAGGAAACAAGGCCGAGTTCTTACAATGGTCTACAAAACCCTCCATTCATCTTTGAGCCCCTTTCCCCCTCTGCTCCCCTTCATTCACTCTGGGTCAGCAGCCATGGCCTCTGTGATGTAACTGACACAAGCCTCAGCACCCATGCTGCAGCTGTTTCCTCTGCCTGGAGTCCCTTCACCCGGATTTTTGACTATGCAACCTCCCGCGTCTTCATGTTATTGTTCAACATTGCCCATGAAGTTCTACTCTGATGACTGGTGTAATATTACCTGAGGCTGGATGTGGTGGCTCACGCCTATAATCCCAGCATTTTGGGAAGCTGAGGTGGGAGGATCACTTGAGACCAAGAGTTTGAGACCAGCCTGGGCAACATAGCAAGACTCCATCTCTATAAAAAACATTCAAAAATTTAAAAATTAGCCAGATGTGGTGGCACACACCTGTAGTCCAAGCTACTCAGGAGGGTTGCTTGAGCCAAGGAGGTTGAGGCTGCAGTGAGCCTGATCTTGCCACTGCACTCCAATCTGGGCAACAGAGTGAGATCCTGTCTCAAACAAACAACAAACAAATACTGCCTGATACCCCTCCTTCTCCCCCAACACACAAGTGGTAATACCTTTCTCTCTTGCCCTGTCCTACTTTTATTTCCATAGCACTAATCACCATTTAACATCATATATAGTTTACTCGTGTGTTTTTCCATAGCACTAATCACCATTTAACATCCTACATAGTTTATTTGTGTGTTGTGTTTATTATTACTGAATATCTTCATTAATTGTAATATATGAGAGCAGGAATATCTACTTTGTTCACTATATAGCCCAAGCCCCTAAAACAAAGCTTCACATATACTAGGTGCTCAATGTATATTTGTTAAAACAATAATTATTTTTCCCCTCCTCAGACTCTTAGCATTTGTTCTGTTCTTGTTGCGATACTTATATAATTCTGTCTTGAGTTGTTGTTGGGAAAAAGAGACAAGACTTATTAAAGCATTCTAAATAAGAATGCTTTAAGACTTATTAAATCATTCTAAATAAGAGTGCTTTAAGACTTATTAAAGCATTCTAAAATTGGTAAAAATAGTAAAAAAAATGCGTTGATTTAGCGTGCAACCCACTAAATTGTGGAAGGTATTTAAGAAAGTTGAACATTTAATTTGAAAGATTTTATTGATAATGAAAAAGCCAAACTCTTATTTTTCAAAAGAGATATGTTTCTACCATTTATCATTTTCTTCATGTTTTAGAACGAAATAAGTCATTTTACAGATTTAGTTTACAGATAAAGTTGCTAGAGAAAAGGATAGGGGAACTTGGAGCCTATTAAATGACTTTCCTGAAGTTTTTCTGGTGATGACTGAGAAATCTTGGAATTTCTTGTCTATGCTTCTCTTTCCAGTTGCTTTGGCCTTTAATCCAGATTACACAGTCAGCTCCACTCCCCCCTACTTGGTCTACTTGAAATCTGACTACTTGCCCTGCGCTGGAGTCCTGATCCACCCGCTTTGGGTGATCACAGCTGCACACTGCAATTTACCGTGAGTTATAAGCCTTCAAAGGCACTCCATTCTTCGGGTTCTCAGGTTGGGCACAGACTCTCACCCCTGTCTGAGACCATCTCCCAATTAAATGGGATTAGAAAGGCCTTTGGGAGACATACGAGGGTACAGAAAAAGGTCTGTGGCGAGGGATAATAGAGGCTCATAAGGATGGAGAAACCATCTCCGTTAAGTCCTCTCATAAACGTCTATATTGTTCCAGAAAGCTTCGGGTGATATTGGGGGTTACAATCCCAGCAGACTCTAATGAAAAACATCTGCAAGTGATTGGCTATGAGAAGATGATTCATCATCCACACTTCTCAATCACTTCTATTGATCATGACATCATGCTAATCAAGCTGAAAACAGAAGCTGAACTCAATGACTATGTGAAACTAGCCACCCTGTCCTACCAAACTATCTCTGAAAATACCATGTGCTCTGTCTCTACCTGGAGCTACAACGTGTGTGATATCTGTGAGTTCAAGACAGTGTTCTTCTCTCAGAATTAGACATGCTTCTACACCTTCGCGACCCTTGGCTTCTTCAGTTCTGCCTAGTGAAGCTTTCTCCCCTTTCCTTTTCTCTGTACCTCACTGAAGGAGTGCTTCAAAGTTTTTGGGTTTTTTTATTCACCCACTGTATCTTTCTATCATTTTCTCTTTCATATATGATAGAAGTGGTTTTAGTGGAAAGAAAACATTTGTATTCTAATCCTAATTTTCTATGTGACAGCAGGTCATTTTACCTTGGAGCCTCGATTTCCTTAACTCTAAAATAAAGCAGATTACTATGTTGTATATTTTCAAACCATTTCAGGCAATAAAGCAACCTGAAGCCTTGAAAAGTCATGAAATAAATATCAGTGTATTAAATGTAAGATAAATACATAATATTTTACTAAATGAGATAGAACTTCCTTATGAAAGATTGTAATAAATGTACAGAGTTAAAGTTTTAAAAAGAACTTCTGAAATAAACGTTTTAAACTGGTAACATTCTGAGCATTCACTCATTTCTTCAGAAAACTGACAAAGGGCTACCATTATTTTTATCAATGGAAGTTTTCTATACATAATTTGAAACTCCTGAACTAGATAGTCTATCTAAGCTTTTTTCTATGCCTCATATTTCATATTCCATAAAATACCCACAACTTAAGGCAGCTTTCTGTTTTCTAAGTTGCATCCCCATCTGCCCATTACCCCATCTCCAAATTTTTATGCAAACCCTAATTAACTGTCTATAGTTGTTAATTACGAGAGTTGAGAGTAGTGGTGAAGGGGAGTTGATTACCTATTAGCAAAATAGAACAATGATATAATCCCTTATGAAAAATTATTAATGCAATCTTACTCATGAGTAAGTTTGAGTATGTATAATATACATCATACACTAGATACCATAGTATGAAAAGGAGATTTATTTGAAACAAACCTGTCAGATTACATTCATCTATCCATCACTACTTTCGTTTTATAGAAACCAACGGGCAGATATACACTTATTCTATCATTGTTGCAATGATTCAAGCCTTTTAAAACTACTCCTTAGTAAATACCTTCAGATTTAGAGCACATTTTCTTGAATATATCAAGAAGTAGAAATTATTTGTCCTCTGAGAGTCAATTTGATTTTTGGAAAGAGCCAAATGTCCTTCTGTGAGCAGTATGTTTGATTCATCTGGGTTATGGCATGAGGGTCAAAACGAGATATGACTTCAAAAAAAATGCATCTTATTTTGATCTGGGTCACCAAGTAGTTAAGTAAGAATTTCCTATAGAAGTATTCCCAAAAGAAATGTTTAGCCATGAAATTATTGCTTGGAAAGTAAAGTGAAGGATCTCATACATTTTCTTTTCAAGAACTAATACATTATTTTCAAATAAAAACATTAAACGTACTCTTCCATTATTAAAAAAACCGAAATCTTAAAATATAGTACTTCTTCCCAAAGAAACGTCCGTGGAAAGAACACGTGCCACATGTGTTCATACTACTTTGTTGTTTTTCTCGTTTTGTTTCAGATTGGACAAATTTTGTTATAAGTGTGCACAATTCACAGTATTTGTGGACTATTGATACAAAGAAAAGAACTTTAATTAGGAACCAGGAAACCCAGTTTTAAATCCTAGCTTTACCACTTATTAGCTTTATATGTTTAAGAAAACTGCTTTTTCAGTGACTTTTTTCTGCAGATACTCGGTTTTGTTTTGACCTGACAATTGAGAAAGTAGGCTAGATATCTGCAAATTCCTTCAAACCCTAAAAATTACATCTCAAAGGAAACCCTTTGAATGTTTAAATTTCCAGAAAAGTTTCTTTTTTTTTTTTTTGAGATGGAGTCTCACTCTTGTCACCCAGGCTGGAGTGCAGTGGTGCAGTCCCGGCTCACAGCAACCTCTGCCTCTTGAGTTCAAGCGATTCTCCTGCCTCCCAAGTAGCTGGCATTACAGGCGCTCATCACCACGCCCAGCTTATTTTTCTATTTTTAGTAGAGACAGAGTTTCACCATGTTGGCCAAGCTGGTCTCGAACTCCTGACCTCAGGTGATCCACCCGTCCTGGCCTCCCAGAGTTCTGGGATTACAGGCGTGAGCCACTGTGCCCAGCCAAATTTCCAGTAAAGTTTAAAACAAAGTGTTTCATTTCATTGCTGGAGTGTCTCACATGTACATATAACTCCCAAGAATTTGATCACTTTTATAAAGTCACAGACATTTGCATCATACGAAATTGTTAATCTGATCATCTCCTGTACCCTCGTTGTCCTAACTGTCACAGTTCTGATTTCTCTGAATGTTTGATCTCTTTTAATTTCTGATGGTAGAAGAAGAAAAGTTTTTTAAAAGAAGGTTGAATACCTAACAGAACTCTAAAGGAAGTTTGACTTCTGTCTTTTCTTTAGACAAGGAGCCTGATTCACTGCAAACTGTGAACATCTCTGTAATCTCCAAGCCTCAGTGTCGCGATGCCTACAAAACCTACACCATCAAGGAAAATATGCTGTGTGTGGGCATCGTGCCAGGAAGGAGGCAGCCCTGCAAGGTGAAATACTCTCTATGCTTTACTTTTCCCATTTTCTTCCTTCTGTCTTGCCAGAAAGATAACCTGCTTTTTTGTTGTTGTTATTATTGTTTTCCTGGCAGGAAGTTTCTGCTGCCCCGGCAATCTGCAATGGGATGCTTCAAGGAATCCTGTCTTTTGCGGATGGATGTGTTTTGAGAGCCGATGTTGGCATCTATGCCAAAATTTTTTACTATATACCCTGGATTGAAAATGTAATCCAAAATAACTGAGCTCCTGCGGCAGTTGTGGACCATATGACACAGCTGGTCCCCATCGTTCACCTTTAGAATTAAATATAAATTAACTCCTCACATTGCCCCATGCATACCTGCCTCAATTCTGCTAAACAGAGTGGGTGCTTGAGCAGTTTTACTTGTACATATCTTCACTGTGATTATTCATAACAACTCTTCTTGCCTTCTGGATAAGGATGGAAAACCCAAAATTCCTCAGATAACCGAAGTTTAGGAAGTGGGAATTATGTTCTCTCTAATGAATTGGTAACTGACATAAAATAAAGGCAACTCCACAGCCATTTGGGGTACAAAACCCTTTACTACATGCACCAAAGTAGACAATGTGTGATTTTGGCACATTACTATGCTAACTGAAAAAAGGAAGTCTAATAAAGAGTGATCTAAATAGAAGGGCAAAGGTGAGAGGGGAGGGGAGGGCAAAGGTGAGAGGGAGATGTTACACTTAGCTTCTCCTTGCCCATACAACTCTCAATGCCATCGATGGATTCTGGTCATTCATGTTGCAGGATTCTGAGTGTTTACTGGAGACGTGAGGAGTTACTATAAAAGTTAACTGAGGTTTATGGCACAGCAGATAAACGGGAAATCAATGACAGATTTTCCTAGTACATACTTACATTTTATATAAAGCTAGTTGCCCAGGAACTCTACTTTCATACTCTATAGTATTTTCCTCCCTTCTTTCCTTCTCTCTTCACTTCACCCTGCAGTCTGTTACCTCCTGAGAGTTTTAATTGATAGTTTGAAGTGGGGAGGTGTTTTTTTGGCCAGTTGACTGAGTATTTAAAAAAACAAAAACAAGAACAGATTTTAGAGAGTTCAGCCTGTGGCTGCTACAAGTGGACTACTGGAGTCTTTCAGCCCAGCTAGGGAAGAAGAGAATCCCCTCAGGAAGCAGAAGTTCCAGCAGGAAAACCTGATCTATCCAGGGCTCTAAAACCCCTAAATCAATAACGCCTAGCTTGCAGTGTTGAGAAGCTAAATTTGGAGTGTGAATTATTAAGTGCAACTGTGAGAGCTTCATCTTCACATATTTTATTAACTGAAATTTTAGTTTGGGGAGGAAAATGGTTTGGAGACCATTTTTCAGAGGAGCACCTTAGCCTCTAAAGATGTCTCCCAACTTGAGCTGGTCCTAAGATTTCAATAGATCATAGTGATATTGTGTAAGGCCAGCTGATCCTAGGTGGTGAAACATGGCAAGGCCACTGGATTCCATGAGCATTGGCACTATCCGTAAGACTCCACTAGCACTGTGAAGTGACCTCCTTGGTTGGAGAATACATCATTTTTGTGTGGAATGCAATAAGGCATTCAGAGAATCCAAGGAATGTGATGCTAGGACAGTAACGGTGGCAGGTGAAAGAAAAACTAAATTCAGAATATGTTATTTTGAGTGAGGACAAGTAGCTACTCCCTCTGGTCTAAGCTGCACCATGTTGCCCATTTCTTTCTTACTGTACATGTGCTAACAAAAAAGGGAAGATGAAGCTTCCATGGTGGACATGCCTGGCCCCCAGGTACGCCTTTTCTTTTGGTGTAGCTGCAGGCATCTCCCCATGCAAGTTTCCAGCTTTCTTACCTATGTTTGCAGCTCAATATTTCAGGATGCTCTTTGCTAGAAAAAAAAAAATGCGGCCAGGTGAGGTGGCTCACGCCTGTAATCCCAGCACTTTGGGAGGCCGAGGCAGGCAAATCACAAGGTCAGGAATTCAAGACCAGCCTGACTAACATGGTGAAACCCCATCTCTAGTAAAAATACAAAAATTAGCCGCACCTGTAATCCCAGCTACTCAGGAGGCTGAGGCAGGAGAATTGCTTGAACCTGGGCAGGCGGAGGTTGCAGCGAGCCGAGATTGCACCTCTGCGCTCCAGCCTGTGTGACAGAGAGACTCCGTTTCAATAAATAAATAAATAAATAAATAAATAAATAAATAAATAAATAAGAACATGATGAAACACTATGTTTAATTTAATCACACAAACCAAAGAAAATTTTATTTGTATAAAATGTGAGTTTTGCCATATAAAATAATGGTCAACCATACCGATACGGTCAATATGCACTCTACTGACTGTTTCAAAATCTTTCTTGCCTGTTATTTCTTCATACATTTTGTGCTTAGCCAGAGCTTCTACAAGGCAAAAAATGAATAGCAGCAAACATAAGAGGCGTAAGAAAGAAAACATTGAAAAATAACATAAAATTGGGATAACTATATCCATTAACTATTTTATAAAGTGAAGAAAGATGAGCATTATTTAAGTTAGCAGTGAAACATTTTGTTCCAGCTCAAATAAAAGCCCATTTTACCCAGAATCACAGTTTGAGACACACTAGAGACACCTCTGGAGACAGCTTTCCCTCACAAAACTTCAGTTTGAAAAAAGGACTCAGAGCAGCCTTATTATAAAGCACCAGTGATACAGACAGGAGGTGGAAATCCTGGGCAGAAGAGGGTGGTTCCCTGGAAAAGGCCCCACCCTCAAGTCTGAAGACCCACGGCCCTAAGTAAGGAATGGCAATTCTGTTTTTGTACCCTAAAAATTGCCTTTTGGCCCGCCATGCCCCCAATCCTGCCCCGTATAAACCCTAGACCTTAGTGGGCACATGCAAGCAAGCTGCTGAATGTCGGAACCAGCAGAACAGCAATGACAGAACAAGAGGCAGAGAAAGAGAGGAGAAGAAGGAGGTCTGCATACCTAGGGGAGTTCAACTGGGGGGGGTTGGAGGAGAGTCTTTCTCCCACCACTGGGTGGCCCAACTCAGGGGAAGATCACCTTCCCACTCCATCCCCATTCATCTCATGAGATGCTATGCCACAGAGTTTTCCCTTATGTCTGGGAGAACTCCATAAAAACCAAGTCCAATCAAGTGAAAAGATCCCTGGACTTGTATTCAGCAGACTGAGAGTCAACATTCAACTCTGCTTTTAGGCGTCCTCTGACTATGGGAGAGTCATTGGCTGGAGATAATCTTATTTATCTCTTGTGGTCACAGCCCCCCTTCCTCATCTCTTATTTCTTCCTTATTTCTTTTTAGCAGGGTACCTAGCTCTCCAGAAAACCTAGATTCCCGTATATTTGAAGGGGCTCTTAGTTCTCTTCACATCACAACTCCTATCCTCTTTTCCTAGTTTTGTATTAAAATTAAGTAATTATATGCCATTGTTGACTGACCGAAACGGAGAAAATGTTTACCTCTGCCACTCAATAAAATCTTGCACTCATCCTTCGAGCCCACATGTGATCTGATTCTTCCAATACACACGGAAAGGACTTGGGATGCAGAAGGTTGTCACTCTGGCCCCCTGCCCTTGGGATAAGGCAGAGGATCCACTAAGCTGATTAACACACAAGCCATCTGCACACAGCGTATCTAAAAGAGCTTAGTAAGATACATCCACTTGGGCTTCAGGAGTCTCACACACCGGTCCCTAGACACTGCCCTGGGGCCGGAGCCCAGAGGCGCTCATGCTGGCCTCCGCGCCTGCCTGTCTGCATGCTCCCCCTACAGGAGGTTGGGCTGCAAGGTGACCAAGCAGGCCACATCCTTGTCACATGTCCTGCAGGGGGGAATCAGGGAACTCTTCTGTTGCACCAGCACTAAAGAGAAACTTCTCTGCTTCCAGAAGATCCAAGGGGAAGAAAAAGGAAGAAAACAAAAACAAAAACAAAAACAAAAACAAAACAAAAAAAGCAACCCGCAATAGACATCAGAACACTCAGGGAATTATAGAATAACAGTAATAAGTAATAGTAAACCTTTGTGCAGCATTTTACAGACTGAAAATGCATTTCCATGTACTTTATTGTAGTTCAGATGTTTACCTCATCCTCCAGATGTGGGAACTGAGGCAATAAAGGAAAAAAAGTGTCCACCTGAAGCAACAGCACCTACAGGTGGTGCTCTTAGCTCTGGTCCAATGGAGTCTACTATATGTATTGGGATCTGGCATCTGAGCCAGCTGAACTCGGGACTCAGAAGTAGCAAGCTGCTGACCGGGCACGGCGGCTCACGCCTGTAATCCCAGCACTTTGGGAGGCCGAGGCAGGCAGATCACCTGAGGTCAGGAGTTTGAGACCAGCCTGGCCAACCTGGTGAAACCCCGTCTCTACTAAAAATACAAAAATTAGCTGGATGTGTGGTGCATGCCTGTAATCCCAGCTACTCGGGAGGTTGAGGCAGGAGAAGCGCTTGAACCTTGGAGGCAGAGGTTACAGTGAGCCGAGATGGTGTCACTGCACTCCAGCCTGGGTGACAGAGCAAAAATCCGTATCAAAAAAAACAAAAAATACTACTAGAAATATAAAGAAATACTATGTTATTTCCATCTTATAAATGAGGACATTGAAGCTTATATGAGTTAAATCATCATCACAAGATGGCAAGTTCGTAAGTAGTAGAGGTGAGATTTGAATCCTTGTCATCTGATGGCAGAGCCAGAATTATTCAATGTTATGCCACAGAGTTTTCCCTTATGTCTGGGAAAATTCCATAAAAGCCAAGTCCAATCAAGTGAAAAGATCCCTGGACTTGTATTCAGCATATTTACTTAGATAACACATGTAATACATTTAGTACAATGCCACAAAATAATGTAAATGATAGCTATCAAGCTGACTTTTGCCTAAGACATCATTCCCCGTACAATGTGATTAATTCCTTACACAACCACAAATGACAAGTTCAAAAATTCCTTGTTATAAAGAAAATTTGGTACATATACACCGTGGAATACTAAGCCATAAAAAGAATGCAATCATGTCCTTTGCAGCAGCATGGATGAAGCTGGTGGCAATAATTCTAAGCAAATTAATGCAGGAACAGAAAAGCAAACACCACATGTTCACGCTTATAAGTGAGAGCTAAACATTGGCTATTCATGGGCCTAAAGATGGCAACAACAGACAATGGGGACTGCTAGAGTGGGAAGGGAAGAAGGGGGATGAGATTTGGACAACTGTTGGGTACTATGCTCACTACTTGTGTGGTGGGATCAGTCATACACCAAACCTCAGCATCACATGATATACAAAGGCAACAAGCCTGCACATGCACACCCTGAATCTAAAATGAAATTGAAATTATATTTTTAAATAAATGAATAAAAATGAAAAAAACAAAGACTTGGAAAAAATGGAGAATATTACCTTTAAATGTATAGTTCATATTATAATCCCATTAAATGGAAAACATGTAATGGAAAAAAAAAATCCCACGCTTCTCTGGGCTGCCATGACAGGAGAGTAACAGGTCGTACTAAAGAGGTTATTCAAAAACAGTAGGGCTGTTCCTTCAGTCTATCCTTTGCACAACAGATAGGGCAAGTCCTGGAGGCCAAGGCAGCCTGAGTCCCAGACAATCTCCGTAGTCTTCCCTCTCCTGAGAACCAGATATCTCCCGCCATCATGAGGAAGAGGCTTTCATTCACTTCTCCTAATCTCCCAACATTCTCTTTAAGGATTTCTTCAATTTGGCCATCTTTGTATCCTGACATAAAGTTCTTAGATTACATGGAGATTTTGTTCTGATAGTTGATTTATAGGTAATATGCTTCCTACTTAGAATGTGTGTTGGTTAGGTTTCTGAGCTAGCCCACAAAATACTGTCTAACTCATACAGCAGAAATTATCAAAAGTATGGCATTGTTCAGAATTGGTTTTCCTCAATTTTTTTAAGACATGATGTCGTTTCTTCAAATAAAATCTTATACAAAAATACAGAAGAGAAAACACAAAAAACAAAGCAATTCTGATACAATTGGGAAGGAAGAATTTGACCTTCCCTTACCCTAAAGCAGCTTTTAGGAACCCCAAGCGTTCTTCCTCGGGGGAAGTTTGAAATTATAATGCTATTTACAGGCAGGCAGATCTCATTGTAATCGTTTCTCCAACGCTTAACCTGATAAACAGTATCAGACCAGTTGCTTAACTCTCTGAACAAGAGTTTTGTTTTTCTGTCTATTTCACATGCCTATAGAATTAAAATGCTTAGCACAGGGTCTTTAGTAGATTAAATTTAGTAGATTAAATCTTTAGTAGACTTAAGAAAATGCCCTTTTATTCAAATAACTAATTGTCATCTTGTTAGGACTCCCCTCAGGAAAGGAAGAAGAAGGAAGTTAGGACCTAAGAAAGAGAAAAATGGACTAATTAACAGGCAGACATAGTTCAGGCATCCTTTCTTGGAGAACTCAGGAAGAAAGGATGGATTCTTATCTTACAGAGAAAATTACCATAATTCTTATACTGTTTCCTGTCTAGTATGCTTTCCTAAAACATTCAGTGGTTCCACCTTATCTCAACTGCACTCTTATCTTACAGAGAATTATCTTATCTGGATTCTTATCTTACAGAGAAAATTATCGTAATTCTTATACTGTTTCCTGTCTAGTATGCTTTCCTAAAACATTCAGTGGTTCCACCTTGTCTCAACTGCACTCTAAAATAAGAGAAAGATAACAATCTCTATTGGACAGAGTATTGGAAGCAGCACTGATGTAGGGCTTGAACTCCAGACCAGTTTGAAGACTAGCTGAAATAACGAAGAGGCAAAAGCACCTCTCCCTGAGACACGTCTACCAATGCCATGTCACTTGACCTCTTCCCAGTTTACCGTTGTCATGGCAACAGCCAGAAGTTACAACACTTTCTATGGCAACAAGCTAGAAGTTACCACATCTTTTCTAGAAATTTCTGAATAACCTGCCCCTTAATTTACATGTAATTAAAAGTAGGTATAAATGAGGCTGCAGAACTGCCTCTGAGCTGCTACTCTGGATGCACTGCCTACAGGGTAGCCCTGTTCCACAGGAAGCGGTGCCTCTGCTGCTGCTATGCATTGCCACTTCAGTAAAAGTTTCTGTTTAGCACCACCTACTTGCCCTTGAATTCTTTCCTGGGTAAAGCCGAGAACCCTGTCTGGCTGGGCCCCAATTTAGAGGCTTGCCTGTCCTGCATCAGCACTCCACTTCTGCCTGATGTCAGTATATGGAGGTGCCATTTATCAGTAAGTGACCACTAAGGAGCAATTAACCTCCCAGGGGAAGATTTAGGACCACAAGGTCTGTCAATTCTCCCTCTACCACCACCTCTATGTCCAAACACATGCACCCTGAAGTGGTTCTTTGCATAACTCACCCTCAAAAATTTGGGTTTTCCTTTTATTAAGAAAGATTACAATTTTCTTTTTGTAGACAGTCAATAAATAAGAATATTACTCTACAAAAACTGCCAATGCATTACTAATTTAAGTAAAAGGAAATTTAAAAATGAATAATAAATATATTAAAATGGTGGTATTTTTTGAGAAGTCATTGAATTAGAGGGAGGAGCAAATGGCATATGGCGACCATGTTCCATGTCAAGCTTCACTCCTGTGTGGAGGCACATGACAGAGCTACTCTGCCCACACCTACTTTCTGCATGCAGAGCTGCTCTCGGGCTCTCCCTCCAAGGTGTTGTGGGCATCTAGAGCCAACTCACTACTGCTACTGTCTGGCTCCATATTTCCACCCAGCAAAAGAGGGTAAGAAGGAAAGCAAAGGCAGAGTTAAAGGGTGTCAACTTCCAAGAAAAAATGTAGAGATGTTCCTAAAGCACAGAACTTTTATTTGGAATTAAAATATGAAAACAGAACTGCAATTTGGGATACAGGCACAACAGGGTGGCCTCTCCTATATCCAGAGAACAAAGGATAACATTAGAGTTTTACTGGGGAAGGAGAAGGGTATGCAAGTTGTTTTGAAAGAAAGTTCATTGGCACTAGCAGTATCTTACAAGAGCTGGCGAGTTCTGATCGGCAACAGTCTGTAGTTGCTAGGTGGAATTTGTAATCTGGGAGTTACTGTAGGTCCCTTGCAGGGATTAGGTTTGTGAGATAGTGTGTCAGGCAAGTATTCTTGTGTAGGCAGCTAGCTGTCTTGGCGTGACTCATGTAAAAAGCTGCAGTTTGGAAAAATGTCCTGTGATAGTTCCTGTTATCAGATAAATCTTGTGTGAGAGCCCTCTGTCAGGACCTTCCCCAACTCTATTTTGCCAGGGTTTGGCACAAGTGACTCCATTTTGAATCTTACAGCTTTCATAAGGGGTTCCTTTTCGTAAGTTCCACTCAGTGTTTCTAACACATTGGCAACCTCGACACGACTTATCTATTTATTGTTCATTTTAAAATTATTATCAAAAAGGGAAGAATTTGGGAGAGAGGACCTAGGAAGCCAGACGTATCATCTTGGTGTATTAGCAGTAAGGAATAGAGTGGTCAGCTCTTTTTTTTCTTCCAGCTTTATTGAGGTATAATTGGCAAATGAAAATTGTATATATTCAAGGTTACAAGATGTTTTGATATACCAAAAAGAGTACCAAATTATGGGTTCTTGCTATACTAGGTATTTTCCTAGGCACTCTCTCAATCCTACCATTTTACCAATGAAGGAATTAAATAAGGCTCAGATAATTCAGGCAAGTTGATCCAGGTCACATAAATAGATAGGAATAATATCAGGACTCTCTTACAAGACTTATTTGGTTCTAGAAGTGGGTTTTTGTTTATTTTATTTTATTTCATCACGTCATGGCAAAGATGGACTTTCCTCAGGAGATGGGACCCTGAAGCAGACGGGTAATAGGAAGTGAATCAGAAGGCCAAGCTCTACTGTGTTTTAAGACTCTGTGTCCTTGAAGAAGTCATTTAACCTTTCTAAGTCTTCCTTTCTGCCTCTGAGAAAAAAAGTGTAAAGATTCCTTCCCTCTCTGCCTCACAGCAGGAATGGAACAAAATAAAACATTTATGTGAGACCCTTTGCAAACTGGATTATGGTGCAAATATAAGATGTTGTTTTTAGGTAACAAGGCCCATAGGTTGTACAGACCCCTTTACTTCTTCTCTTGAGCTAAACTTTTCTCAATTACATAGTAAAAAATTTCCAAAACCACCTTCTCTGAAGCCATCAGAGATTGCCTAAGGTGAGAAAACCTCAAACGTCCTTTGGGGCCCAGATCTAACTTTTGTACTCCAAGCCATTCTCCATTTTTCCTTGGAATAAGTGATTTATAAAAGCATTACAATGTTAAAGATGAATGTTCACCCATCAGTCTAACAGGTAAGAGCAATGTGAAAGAGGCAGTGTGTGTCCTTCAGCATTCTCAGGCTTTTCATTTTTTCTTAACCTTAGCCCCTTTTCCTCAATGCTGAGTTGAAATTCTTTTCTTATCCAGTCAGCAGACTTCATCACTTTCTGGTCATTTGGAAGTTTTCAAGAATTTGTATCATCTAAATCACTATGTCATTTTCACATCCATGTCAAGTTTTCTCCTTCCCCAGAGACCACCTCCAGCAGTGAAGAAGGGGATTATGGTCTATGCTTTTACACTTCCATATTCTCCTTTTCCTCTTCCTTGACTGTTTCTCGGTATCCTTCACAGCCAGATGGAAATTAAAGGAAAAGACAAAGGTTCCCATGTGATGGATGCTATGGCAAGGCATCCGCGGGTACCCTCAGTGTGAGAGGACCCCAGTGCTGATTTCTTCTCATGGGCACATTAGTGAGTTTTTCAGAGGCCCCAAGTGCAGCATCCAACATGAGGTGAGATGCAATCTGCATGACCTATTTTGACCTCTCCCCACTACAAACTTAGTTTCTACTCTTGGAAGTCCATCCACGACCTCTCATCACTAGAGTCCCTTCTCCTCTGGACAGATTGCTTCATGACAGCCCTAGCCCAGCCATCTCCCCACACCCACCTGAGGAGCTTCAGCTTCCTTGTCCATTGAACACTGTTGAGTCCAGGTTGCACCACTACTTCCCTGGCTCCGCATCCACTACTGCAGGGTCTCCAATCCCTGCCACCTTTGGAACTCTCTGGGCAAGACCCTAGCGACTTTCTTTGTGATTTCATTGGCTTCCACACTCTGGGAGATGCATGATGAGATTTCTGAAAACCTTGCCCATGCTCCATGCTCCATGCTCCATGCTCCATGCTCCGTGCTCCACTGTATCACCTGGTGGGGAAGAGAGACAAGAGTTTCTCAGTTCAGAGAGTGCCCAGCTGGGAGTGAGATGCCAGTCCCAGCTCCTCACAGGCACTCTTAATCTCCATGAGCACTTCTTCTGCAGTGCCCTCCACACAGAGCACCACTCCACTCTCCCATGGGGAAGGGGATGTGAAAACCAAAGCATTCTCTAGCCCTGTAAGTTCCTTTACTGGCATGAACACTCTTTCAACCCTCATTTGAATGTCTAATCTCATATACACTGAAGTTTGGTGATGGAAATTGATAAACTTTAAATCTTGTCTCTTCTCACAATGCTCCTGCTGTAGAAAGAGTGGACTATTTTATATCTCCTAATCACACCATGTAAAGTCAGTCTCTTTGTCCAACTCATTCCCCACCTGAAAGGCTTTCCTTGACTCTTTTTTGTGCTACAGGGTACCTCCCAGCTTCCCTTACTCCTTGAAGTATTCCTAAATACCTTTAGACTCCCAGTGAGTTTCCTGTTAATCCAAAACATCTGTTATCTATATTCCTCACTGGAAAATTAATCATGCACTATGTGTGACATCTCTTAAATAGTCAACATGAATAGTGTTTACATAGTGATGCTTGGAATACTAGAAAATGAAGTTCAAATTAATAACTAGAAATTTTAGGTGTAAAAATAATGATGTCCACAGTAATGGTAAAGGTAGGATTGTGTCAAGTACCAGAAGTGTGGAAAAGTAAATTTCTTTATACTTAGAACATGAGTTATAATCATTAGTGCAGAATTAATATCACATATGTGGGTGATCCAGTGGGGCCAGTCATTATGGAGCTTAGGAGTTTCTCTAGACCTTATAAATCAGAGTCCATGCACAGGTTTTGCTAGTGTTGTCAATGGTAGAATTAGCATGCCAACATTGCCCTTATGTTTTCTGAACCTGGTTCCAGTACCACTACTTGTGCATCGACTCCTGAATTTCAATTCTCAAGTCTCTTCAAACATCTGACCAAAGTCGAGACTTTTGTATATTCAAAGTATTTCTTACCTTTTCAAAATTTCATGCTTTCAATTATGTTCCATTTACGTTTTTAAGAGGCTGGACTTTGGTGGCTTCAGAACTACGCTTGTTCAAGCAGATTCATCTTCAGTTTTCCAAATCCCAGCTGCTTTAAGTAAAGCTGTTGGTCAGTGAATGAGCACTGGTATGGTGGACTGGCAGCAGAATCTCACGGTGCCCTAGCACACAGAGCACTTTGTCCTGTATCACAGTTTGTGGTGCCAACAAGACAAATGCACTAAGTCTCCCTCAGTAAAGATACAAGCGAGGGAGTCTGACCAAGCCCATAGAATTTTGAGTTTTGTTTTGAGTTGGAAGGTCAAGAGTCATGTATACACAAGAATAAGATCTATCAACTTTGGTCAGAGGACTGTAGCTTGTGGGCAGATTCCAAAAGCAAATGTTGCTGACTGATGAATCTGTGCCCCTCATCTGGAGCACCATCAAATTGTCTGGACAATAGTACAGCTGGGCTGGCAGATCAAAAAGCTGGGCAGATGTGTTTGTAGACAGTGGAAGATATTCATGTGGAGTAAGTCACAGATGCTGGAGTACCTACATGCTGGGGAAGTTGGTAATATACTTGACCAGGACATGAGAGTGGAAATACAGTGTTTCTGCCCACTTAAAGGAAGTTGTTCTCAAACTCTTTAGTCTCAGAACCCCTTTACATTCACAACTGGTGAGGGCACTGTGCTTTATTTATGTGGGTTATAACTGCTAATATTTACTGCATTAGAAATCAAATTGAGTCATTTGTAAAATATTTTTTAAATATTTATTTTTCATTCATAAAAATAACATATTCACTTTGTGATAACATAAATATGTTTTTAATGAAAAATAACTATATTTTCCAAGGCAAAAGGAATTAGTAAGAAGAATGGCATTATTTTACATTTTGTAAATCTGTCTAATGTCTAGCTTAATAGAAGACAGCTAGATTCTTTTTTCTTTTTCTATATTCATCTATTATGACACAATACAGCACGGAGTATCTGGACAGTGCCACTATACACTAATGAAACAATGAGACTGAAAAAACAAATAACTTGGTATCATTATGAAAGTAGATTTGAAGAATCTGTGTGCCCCAGAAAGTCCTGGGGACCCCCTTGGATCCCTGAACTAAACTTCGAGAATATTGTCCTAGGGTCAAACCTACAATAGTACCCAACTGACCAGATTTGGTAATGACCATGGGTCTACTCATGGGGGTCTGAGTGATCTAAGAAAAGACTGGATCAAGGATGAATGATGAATTTGGATATGAAAAACCAGGAATAGACTGAAAACCCTAACACAATGAAGGAGAGTCTGAACAGTGAAATTATAAGGGAAAAGCTTGTATTAATAGAAGAAAATGCAAATAAGTTTATGAACTCTGATTCCAATGTGGAGGCTGTCTTCCTTATGCTGTATATTTACATTCTCACCTCTGTCTGGATAATTTCTGATTTATACTAGAGTCAAAGCCAGTCATTGGTGGTAACAGTGAGACTTTAAGACTATCTCATAATTTAGATTAATTCTAATTTTCTGAGAATGCTCCGCTGTCTATAAGTGGAAGTACTTATAAAATCTGTAGTAAGAGTATTAGTAGTACCTATGAAATAATGGTTGCAAAGTTCAGGAATTTAAGTTTTTAGGATCTATAATCATTTTATTTTCTATGATAGTCAAACCCACATGTAGTATTTATAATTTAAATTATTTCAGTGCCTGAAGTAAGGTTATACAAGATCTTCAATGGTAGAATTTTCCATGTCTGTAGCTACAGCTAGGATCTCTTCAGAAGAAATAATACTATTAGTATGTGTAATGCAAATGACTCTATTGGTAGCTATGGCATTTGGAAAAGTCCACAGGAAAATAAAGTGCATTTTTTTAGCATTACTAATTACATACTCTACTGTAATATTAATAACTGTTGGCATAGAAACCATTTGAGTGCTGGTGGTATCACCAGTGCTCTCGGTTATGGTATTATGTCATGTGACCCAAGAAACAAGTTGGGCTATTTCAATAACTACATCTAAGGCAATAGTATTTACAGGGCCTAATGTGGTGTTATCTGAGATACCAAAATTACCTGTGAAATCTGTAGCAAGGATATATAGGATATATAAAACACCTGTAGTTTAATTGATGAGGTTATAGGAATAATAACTATAATTTAAAATAATAAGAGCACATATTATGGCTGCAAAATAAGCATCCACAGCTTCTTTGGTGAAACCTATAAGGTTTGTAAACCTTCCTAAACATGTCTGCAATGACGAGAGTGTCTGGAGTAGCTGTGTCTTTTATGGCTAGAGTACTAATATTTGTGAAAACTTAAGTAGCATAAGATAGAGTATCTCATAACTGATTTTCTATATCTGTAATAGTTGTTTGTAGGTGTTATCTGAGGTAACTACCCTGCCTTGAGTAGCAATTATGGAACTTGAGTAGCATTTATGGCATTTGCAATATAAGTAGGTGCAGTAGCAGAGGTATGTACTGTACTATCAGGAGTGGTAGTATTTAAAGCATATTTTGTAATATTTGTAGTATCTGTGGTAGCACTAGTTGCAGTAGTAGGTAAATAACTAGCCACAGAATTTGTTACCATATGGGGAGTTTGTGAATCTAGACCAGTAGCTGTTATTGTGTCTGAGGCTGTTGTGATATTTGAGACAGAAATGTGTGTAGTGTTACCCGTAACGCTGGAGTTATCTGCATCAGTAATATCCATGGTGCCTAGATTAGAAAGATTTGTAGGAGCTAATGAGGTGTGGCTTAAGGCCAGTGTTGTAGTAGTAGCAGAATGGGGAGTAGTGAACTGTGTGATGCGTGAGGTGAATTTGTCTATGGAAGTAACTGCTGTATCTGGACTCATGGTGTTACCTTTGGTGCTGGTAGTAGTGACCGTAGCATCTATTATCATGGTACTTTTTGTATCAAGAGTGTTGAAAATAATGGTGTTTGCATTTGTAGGGGTAGTAAAATTAGTAATTTTATCAGTAGTGAATGTATTACTTGTTGGAAACATGCTCAAAATAGGAGTAATAGAGCTAGGAATAGAAGTAAGAGTATGGGTAGGAGTGGTAGGAGAAGTCTGGTAATAAGCAGTCATGCCAGGAATAGTATTATTACTTGTAGAGGTAGCATCAGTACTTGGAGTAGGAGTAGTCACAATAGGAGCACTATTACCAAAAGAAGTAGTTGTTATGGAAATACTATCACTAGTTGTATTACCAGCAGACATTGTAGCTAACAGAAGATTTGTCATAGAAGCATCATTATTTGTGCTAGCCACATCAGTACTTGTAGGAGAAGTAGTGTTCATAGCATTAGTACTTTCAGAGAAAGAAGTGGTCATAATGGAAAAACTGTTGCTAGTAGTGTCAACACCAGTATTTGCAAGAGAAGGAATAGCTGTAATTGGAACAGTATTATTAGAAACAGTATCATCAGTACTTGTATGAGAGGTAGCAGTTATATTAGCAACATTAGTACTAGTGCTAGCATTAGTAGTATTTGTTTGAACAGGAGTACTTATATTATTAATAGTAGTACTAGTGCTAACATCAGTAGTACCTGTTAGAGAAGAAGTAGTGACAATAATTACAGTAGTACTAATGGTGGCATCAGCAGTACTTGTCAGAGAAGGAGTCACTGAAATGGGAACGGTAGCAATAGTACTCACAGTAGTATTACTTGTAGGAGAAGGCATAGTGGTATTAGGAACAGTATTACTAGTGTTAGCATCAGCAGTATTTGTAGGGGAAGGTGTGGTTGTAATAGGAACAGTAGCACTAGTGCTAGCACCAGTAGTACTTGTAGGGAAAGGAGCAGTTGTATCAAGAACAGTAGTACCAGTTGTAACACCAATAGTACTTGTTGCAAAAAGTGTGGTTGTGATAGGAAGAGGGGTAGCATTAGTGCTAGCACTAGTAGTACTTGTAGGGAAAGGAGCAGTTGTATCAGGAACAGTAGTACTAGTTGTAACACCAATAGTACTTGTTGCAAAAGGTGTGGTTGTGATAGGAACAGTAGCATTAGTGCTAGCAGTAGTAGTATTTGTTGGGAAAGGGGCAGTTGTATCGGGAACAGTAGCATTAGTTGTAACATCAATTGTACTTGTTGCAAAACCTGTGGTTGTGATAGGAACAGTAGCATTAGTGCTAGCAGTAGTAGTATTTGTTGGGAAAGGGGCAGTTGTATCAAGAACAGTAGCATTAGTTGTAACACCAATAGTACTTGCTGCAAAAGGTGTGGTTGTGATAGGAACAGTAGCATTAGTGCTAGCAGTAGTAGTATTTGTTGGGAAAGGGGCAGTTGTATCGAGAACAGTAGCATTAGTTGTAACACCAATAGTACTTGTTGCAAAACCTGTGGTTGTGATAGGAACAGTAGCATTAGTGCTAGCAGTAGTAGTATTTGTTGGGAAAGGGGCAGTTGTATCAGGAACAGTAGTACTAGTTGTAACACCAACAGTACTTGTTGCAAAATGTGTGGTTGTGATAGGAACAGTAGCATTAGTGCTAGCAGTAGTAGTATTTGTTGGGAAAGGAGCAGTTGTATCGAGAACAGTAGCATTAGTTGTAACACCAATAGTACTTGTTGGGAAAGGTGTGGTTGTGATAGGAACAGTAGCATTAGTGCTAGCATTAGCAGTACTTGTAGGGAAAGGAGAAGTTGTATCAGGAATAGTAGTATTAGTTGTAACACTAGTAGTACTTGTTGGGAAAGATGTGGTTGTGATAGGAACAGTAGCAGTAGTGCCAGTGGTAGTATTTGCACTGGCAGAACTGGTGATTGTCTCAGAACTGGTGGCACTGGTAGATGGAGAAGGATGAGAACTCATTGGGATGGTACTTGTCTTAGTTGGAGTAGGAAGTACAGGACCACCATCAATCCAAGTAACCTCAGTTAACTTTTCCAGGTTGATAGTCTTCTCAGTCAATTGAATAGTTAGTGTCTGCCGGAAAAGAAGAGATAATTTAGAACTTCTTAAACCTCACATGTAGGTCACCTCTTACATTACAATTTAACAAAAAATGATGGATTCATTCTTTTCAAGTAACAGGATATAAACATTCCTTTTTGGGTTAGGTCACATTGATTTTGGTCAGATAAATACAGAGAGATGCTCTGTGTGCATAATCCCTCTGCTGGAAATCTTTTCTTTTCACTTCATTTAGTCAGAACCTTATTGTTTACAAATATTTGTAGCTGTGATTAAAACCAACATTTATTTCAATCTCTTTGCTTTGCCATTGGGTTTTAGTCCTCTTGACAGCAGGCTGGTTTCATGTTTTCCTCATTTCAAACAGTATGGTGTCTGGCACATAATAGGCATCAGATATGCCATAGAGTTTTTAAAAATAAGGTATTCAAGGATTTTCTGCACAATCTTAACTAGAAGCAATTACTTGCAAGGAGTGGTTTCGAACTCAGTAGTCCAGGTAAAATGCTTTAAGGTAAATACCCAGAAGAGCCTAGAGGGAGAAGATCTATTTGAGTGCTCAGAGGGGCCATTTTCCAAAGTCCAAATACCATCAGGGCACTCATTTCACCTTTTAGAAAACAAGAACTATGGTTATCCATTTTCACTTTTCTAAACCATCCCTTATGGGTTGCTGGCTCCGTATTTATGATGTCTTATGTTCTAAAAGTGAGATACTTTTTTCTTTGTGGTTGCCTTTGGTAACTTGGTATTTCATCTTCCAAAATTCTGGTTTAGTTGGTTCTAGAATCCTCTAGTAGGGCCTGCTATTTATGTCCCCCTGTTTTATCAACCTTTTATCTTATACTGCAGATGGGATGTATTCATTTGATGATTACCACAGTTTACTGCCAATTTTCGTCTACCTGTAAGATCCATCAATTTGACCAGGGACATGAATAACTGCAGGAAGCATGAGGGCGACCTTCAACAGCTTTAGGGAATCACACTTTCTTTTGTTTTAGCCTCTGCAGCAGAAATAAGTTTTATTTTGCTAATGTGGAAGACTAACATATCAAAACATAGCACAGTCTCTTTGGTAAATACATGGAGAGGATCTCATCAGGCCAGTGATCACTGACCCCTAGGCTATACTGGAAAGACCATTAATGTTGCACATTTTACAATATGATTCAACATTTGCAACTTTTCAGGAATGTATCTATTGCACGTATTTATAACCATCTAATACATGAAAATATAACAATGATAATAATTTTAATCGTTAGCAAAATTATTGGTGATAATTTTGCAGAATGATAAAATTTACTTGTGATATGCTAATATTCCTTTCAGACCTACCTGATTATAAGGGTCACTCTTGAAATTTGTCTCCATAAATTGCTGGTTGTCATAGGTGAAACTGACTTGTGTCACATAGGTATTCACACCCCAGATTCTAATATACCCAACTTTTAGTGGATTCGAGTCACTCAAATACTTATTGTGTATGGTCTGGATTTGCAGGATGTTCTATAAAGAATTTATAAAGAGAAAAAAATACATAACATATTGTTGATAGACTATGGTCCATATTAAAATATTAACAAACCTAAATTTACTTTTGTTATATCACTTTGCTATTTCTAGTTATGTATTTAAATTTTTATTGGTACATAATAATTATACATATTTATAGAGAACATGTGGTATTTTGATACATGTATACAATGTGTAGTGATCAAATCAGGGTATTTAGGATATCCATGACCTCAAATATTCAACATTTGTTTGTTTGTTTGTTTGTTTTGAGATGGAGTCTCACTCTGTCACCCAGGCTGGAGTGCAATGGCGTGGTCTGGGCTCACTGCAACCTCCGCCTCCTGGGTTCAAGCGATTCTCCTGCCTCAGCCTCCTAAGCAGCTGGGACTATAGGTGCGTGCCACCATACCTGGCTAATTTTTGTATTTTTAATAGAGATGTGGTTTCACTATGTTGGCCAGGCTGGTCTCAAATCCCTGACCTCGTGATCCTCCTGCCTCAGCCTCCCAAAGTGCTGGGATTACAGGGGTGAGCCACCACACCCAGCCACATTCATCATTTCTTTGCGTTGGAAACATTTCAAATATTCTCTTGTAGCTATTTTGAAATATACAATAAATTGTTGTTAACTATCATCACCCTACTATGTTAGCAAACACAAGAACTCACTCCTGCTATTTAACTGTCTCTTTGTTCCCACTAACCAACCTCTCGTTATGGCCCCCACCCCTTCCCAGCCTCTGGTTACTATACTTCTACTCTCTACACACTTCGTGAAGATATACTTCCTGAGTGCCTGCTATAATAAATTGGGTAATGCCAAAAATAACTTTATTGTACCAGCATTATGAAAGTTATTTTCCCTATAAGTATTCTTTTTTTTTTTTTGGAGACGGAGTCTCGCTCTGTCACCCAGGCTGGAATGCAGTGGCACAATCTCGGCTCACTGCAAGCTCCGCCTCCCGGGTTCACGCCATTCTCCTGCCTCAGCCTCTCCGAGTAGCTGGGACTACAGGCGCCCGCCACCACGCCCGGCTAATTTTTTGTATTTTTAGTAAAGACGGGGTTTCACCGTGGTCTCGATCTCCTGACCTCGTGATCCACCCGCCTCGGCCTCCCAAAGTGCTGGGATTACAAGCGTGAGCCACCGCGCCTGGCCATAAGTATTCTTATAATCATTTTGAAAAGAAAATATCATTATTGCTATCTTAGAGATAAGGAAACTGAGGCTCTGGAAAATGAAGTGAGTGGTCCAAAGCAACAGGGCTAGATAACACAGGTAAAGTTGGAAGCACAAGGTGCCCCTGTACATAGTACTGCACGAGTTAAATTTAGAGTGAACAAAGAAGTGTAGCAAACAGTCCCTAGACTAAGGACAGTGTGCAAGAAACAGGAAGTTAACCAAATCATGAATTGTTTAAGTACCAATACAAGGGTTAAAATAATATGACATAAATTATGAGGTGGCACATGATGAAGGCCCGAAGGAAAATCATAGTGGATATTTTTCATGGATGTGAAGAGAAAGGAAAAATTACACGGGAGAAGAGGGTCAAGAGAGAACTTAAGAGGACATATAACTTCGGAACTCCTGGAAGTATGGGAAGGATTTATTATGAGACAGGAAATAGGGGTACAGGGACACATTGAACAAAGCCACATTCATTGAGGAGTGCAAGGGCAACCATAGCTGGTGCTGAGCAAACAGAGACGTGAGGCCAGTTAGGTATGTAAGGAAAGATTTTGAAGATTACATGCAATAATCAAGGAGATAGTTGTAGCAGAGGGAAGCTATGCATTTCTCAATTATGTTGGCTGCAGTAGGAAGAGAAAAAAGAAACATGTTCAATTGGCATTATGAAGACTTTTGCTACTGGGCAGGCAGAATCAAGGAAAAAATACATAGCTCAAAACAAATGGGTGTACTAAAGCTAGTTCTTATTGATTTGAGAGAGTTGATTTTTAAATTTCCTAGAATTCTGCAAGCCAGCTGATGCTTCAAATTGGTTAAGATGGTGGGAGTAGCTACACTACAGAAATTAGCAAATGTTACAAATCATCTCCCACTCCCACAAGCTGGTTTACCAACCAGGAAACCATTGATAATAGTTATCCCTCAGGGAAAGTTGGGAGCTTTCTTTCATTTCAGGCCCTTTATTCTTAAGGAAAAAATCTATCAAACATCACAGAAATAAGAATTCATTTATCAGAAAAATGGAATTTTGATGTTAGATGTTATTAAAGGGCAATCTAATGTTTTACAATTTTTTAAAAAACACAGATTAAACAAGGTATCTTTCCTATTTTGAATAATAGCAGTAGAAATAGAACTAAAATTCAGGACTTCCAGATCATTAAAATAATATTCATTAAAATAATATTTGAGAGGAAAAAATATGTAGAGTCTTCAACCCAACTGCTCTTAAGGGCAGAGAATACACAAATTTAATTAGTATACAAAGTCTGGCAGTTAGTTTCAGAGAGGCCAAATGCAGGATGGAACAATATGACCTGATAATCATGTCTATGAGAATAATTTGAAGGTCTTAGCTGACCATGAGATTTATATGAGCCAAACATCTGATACATGTGTTAAAAAATAACACAATGTAATAACAGCAGAAAAAATATAGAATCTAGCTAAAAAGAGGTAGTAGGCAATATGGAAGTCTATGCCATCTTATAGAAATATAAGGGAAACTATATATGTAATTGAGTATTTTCTAGTAGTCACTTTTTTTTAAAAGTGAAAAGAAAAAGGGTAAATTAATTTCAAAATATATTTTATTTACATGATATAGCCAAATGTTGTTATTACAACATTTTTCAATGTAAAATTATTCATGAGATTTTTTTTTCTTTTGAGGCGGAGTTTCACTCTTGCTACCCAGGCTGGAGTGCAATGGTGCAATCTCAGCTCACCACAACCTCCACCTCCTGGATTCAAGTGATTCTCCTGCCTCAGCCTCCCGAGTAGCGGGGATTACAGGCATGTGCCACCACGCCTAATTTTTGCTTTTGAGTAGAGACAGGGTTTCTCCATGTTGTTCAGGCTGGTCTTGAACTCCTGACCTCAGGTGATCCCCCTGCCTTGGCCTCCCAAAGTGCTGGCATTACAGGCATGAGCCACTACACCCAGCCAAATATATATTTTTTTAAATTATACTTTAAGTTCTGGGATACATGTGCAGAAATGCAGGTTTGTTACATAGGTATTATGCATGTGCCATGGTGGTTTGCTGCATCCATCAACCCGTCATCTACATTAGGGATTTCTCCTAATGCTATCCGTCTCCTTGCCCCCCACCCCCTGACAGGCCCCGGTGTGTGAAGTTCCCCTCCCTGTGCCCTTATGTTCTCATTATTCGACTCCCACATATGAGTGAGAATATGTGGTATTTGGTTTTCTGTTCCTGTGTTAGTTTGCTGAGTGTGATGGTTTCCAGCTTCATCCATGTCCCTGAAAAGGACATGAACTCATTCTTTTTTTATGGCTGCATAGTATTCCATGGTATATATGTGCCACATTTTCTTTATCCAGTCTAACACTGATGGGCATTTGGGTTGGTTCTAAGTCTTTGCTATTGTGAACAGTGCTGTAATAAACAGATATGTGCCTGTTTCTTTATAGTAGAATGATTTATAACCCTTTGGGTAATGGGATTATAACCCTTTGGTAATGGGATTGCTGGGTGAAATGGTATTTCTGGTTCTAGATCCTTGAGGAATCACCACTCTGTCTTCCACAATGGTTGAACTAATTTACACTCCCACTGACAGTGTAAAAGCCTTCCTATTTCTCCACATCCTCTCCAGCATCTGTTGTTTCCTGACTTTTTAATGATGGCCATTCTAACTGGCGTGAGATGATATCTCATTGTGGTTTTGATTTGCATTGGGAAGTATGACCATTTTCACGATATTGATTCTTCCTATCCATAAGCATGGAATGTTTTTCCATTTGCTTGTGTCCTCTCTTATATCCTTGAGTAGTGGTTTATAGTTCTCCTTGAAGAGGTCCTTCACATCCCTTGTAAATTGTATTCCTAGGTATCTTCTTCTCTTTGTAGCAATTGTGAGTGGGAGTTTGCTCATGATTTGGCTCTCTATTATTGGTGTATCAAAATGCTTGTGATTTTTGCACATTGATTTTGTATCCTGAGACTTTGCTGAAGTTGCTTATCAGTTTAACGGGATTTTTGGCTGAGGCAATGGGGTTTTCTAAATATACAATCCTGTCATCTGCAAATAGAGATAATTTGACTTCCTCTCTTCCTATTTGAATAAGCTTTATTTCTTTCTCTTGCCTGATTGCCCTGGCCAGAACTTCCAATACTATGTTCAATAGGAGTGGTGAGAGAGGGCATCCTTGTCTTGTGCTGGTTTTCAAAGGGAATGCTTCTAGCTTTTTCCCATTCAATATGATATTGGCTGTGGGTTTGTCATAAATAGCTCATATTATTTTTACATTTGTTCCATCAATACCTAGTTTATTGAGTTTATTATTTATCATGAAAGGGTGCTGAATTTTATCAAAGGCCTTTTCTGAATCTATTGAGATAATCATGTGGTTTTTGTCGTTGGTTCTGTTTATGTGATGGATTACGATTATTGATTTGCATATGTTGAATCAGCCTTGCATCCCAAGGATGAAGCCAACTTGATCGTGACTTTTTGATGTGCTGCTGGATTAGGTTTGCCAGTATTTTATTGAGGACTTTTGCCTCGATGTTCATCAGGGATATTGGCCTGAAATTTTCTTTCTTTGTTGTGTCTCTGCCAGGTTTTGGTTTCAGGATGATGCTGACCTCATAAAATGAGTTAGGGAGGAGTCCCTCTTGTTTGGAATAGTTTCAGAAGGAACAGTACCTGTTCCTCTTTGTACTTCTGGTAGAATTCAGCTGTCAATCTGTCTGGTCCCGGGCTTTTTTGGTTGGTAGGCTCTTAATTAGTGCCTCAATTTCAGACCTTGTTATTGGTCTACTCAGGGATTCAATTTCTTCCTGGTTTTGCCTTGAGAGGGTGGATGTTTCCAGGAATTTATCAATTTCTTCTAGATTTTCTAGTTTATTTGCATAGAGGTGTTTATAGTATTCTCTGATTGTAGTTTGTATTTCCGTGGGATCAGTGGTGATCTCCCCTTTACCATTTTTTATTGTATCTATTTGATTCTTCTCTCTTTTCTTCTTTATTAGTCTGGCTAGCAGTCTAACTATTCTGTTAATCATTTCAAAAAACCAGCTCCTGGAGTCATTGATTTTTCTGAAGGGTTTTTCGTGTCTCTCTCTCCTTCAGTTCTGCTCTGATCTTAGTTATTTTTTGTCTTCTGCTAGCTTTTGAATTTGTTTGCCCTTGCTTCTCTAGTTCTTCTAACTGTGATGTTAGGGTGTTGATTTTAGATCTTTCCTGTTTTCTCCTGTGGGCATTTAGTGCTATAAATTTCCCTCTAAAAACTCCCAGAGATTTTGGTATGTTGTGTCTTTGTTTTCACTGGTTTCAAAGAACTTATTTATTTCTGCCTTAATTTCATTATTTACTCAGTAGTCATCTAGGAGCAGGTTGTTCAGTTTCCCTGTAGTTGTGTGGTTTTGAGTGAGTTTCTTAATCCTGAGTTCTAATTTGATTGCACTGCGGTCTGAGAGACTCTTTGTTATGATTTCTGTTTTTTCATCTTCTGAGGAGTGTCTTACTTCCAATTATGTGGTTGATTTTCAAATAAGTGTTATGTGGTGCTGAGAAGAAAGTATATTCTGTTGATTTAGGGTGGAGAGTTCTGTAGATGTCTATTACATCTGCTTTGTCCAGAGCTGAGTTCAAGTCCTGAATATCCTTACTAATTTTCTGTCTTGTTGATCTGTCTAATATCGACAGTGGGTGTTAAAATCTCCCACTATTATTGTGTGGGAGTCTAAGTCTCTTTGTAGGTCTCTAAGGACTTGCCTTATGAATCTGGGTGCTTCTGTATTGGGTGCATATGTATTTAGGATAGTTAGCTCTTACCATTATGTAATGGCCTTCTTTGTCTTTTTTGATATTTGTTGGTTTAAAGTCTGTTTTATCAGAGACTAAAATTGCAACCCCTACTTTTTCTTTTTGCTTCCCATTTGATGGGTAAATCTTCCTCCATCTCTTTATTTTGAGTCTGTGTGTCTTTGCACGTGAGATGGGTCTCCTGAATACAGCACACCAGTAGGTCTTGACTCTTTATCCAATTTGCCAGTCTGTGCCTTTTAATCGGAGCATTTAGCCCATTTACATTTAAGGTTAATACTGTTATTTGTGAATTTGACCCTGTCATTATGATGCTAGCTGGTTATTTTGCCCATTAGTTGATGCAGTTTCTTCATAGTGTCAATGGTCTTTACATTTTGGTTTATTTTTGCAGGGGCTGGTACTGGTTTTTCCTTTTCCATATTTAGTGCTTCCTTCAGGAGCTCTTGTAAGGCGGCCTGGTGGTGACCAAATCCCTCAGCATTTGCTTGTCTGTAAAGGATTTAATTTCTCCTTCACTTTATGAAGCTTAGTTTGGCTGGATTTGAAATTCTGGATTGAAAATTCTTTTCTTTAAGAATGTTGAATATTGGCCCCCATTCTCTTCTGGCTTGTGAGGTTTCTGCAGACAGATCTGCTGTTAGTCTGATGGGCTTCCCTTTGTGAGTAACCCAACCTTCCTCTCTGGCTGACCTTAACATTTTTTCCTTCATTTCAACCTTGGTGAATCTGACAATTATGTGTCGTGGGGTTGCTCTTCTTGAGGAATATTTTTGTGGTGTTCTCTATATTTCCTGAATTTGAATGTTGGCCTGTCTTACTAGATTGGAAAATTCTCCTGGATAATACCCTGAAGTGTGTTTTCCAACTTGGTTCCATTCTCCTCGTCACTTTCAGCTACACCAATCAAATGTAGGTTTGGTCTTTTCACATAGTCCCATATTTCCTGGAGGCTTTGTTCCTTTTCATTCTTTTTTCTCTAATTTTGTCTTCACACTTTATTTCATTAAGTTGATGTTCAATCTCTGATATCCTTTCTTTTGCTTGATCTATTCAGTGATTGATACTTGTGTATGCTTCATGAAGTTCTCATGCTATATTTTTCAGCTCCATCTGGTCATTTATGTTCTTCTCTAAACTGGTTATTCTAGTTAGCAATTCCTCTAACATTTTATCAAGGTTCTTAGCTTCCTTGCATTGGGTTAGAACATGCTCCTTTAGCTCAGAGGAGTTTGTTATTACCCACCTTCTGAAGCCTACTTCTGTCAGTTCATCAAATTCATTCTCTCTCCAGTTTTGTTCCCTTGCTGGCGAAGAGTTGTGATCCTTTGGAGAAGGGGCATTCTAGTTTTTGGAATTTTCAGGCTTTTTGCGCTGGTTTTTCCTCATCTTCATGGATTTATCTACCTTTGGTCTTTGCTGTTGGTGACCTTTGGATGGATTTTTTGCATGGTCATCCTTTTTGTTGATGTTGATGCTATTGCTTTCTGTTTGTTAGTTTTCCTTCTAACAGTCAGGCCCCTCTTCTGCAGGTCTGTTGGAGTTTGCTGGAGGTCCACTCCAGACCATTTGCCTGGGTATAACCAGTGGAGACTGCAGAACACTTAAGATTGCTGCCTGCTCCTTCCTCTGGAAGCTTCATCCCAGAGGGGCACCTGCCAGATGCCAGCTGGAGCTCTCCTGTATGAGGTGTCTGTTGACCCCTGCTGGGAGGTATCTCCCTATCAGGAGGCATGGGGGTCAGGGACCCACTTGAGGAGGCAGTCTGTCCCTTAGCAGAGCTCCAGCACTGTGCTGGGAGATCCACTGCTCTCTTCAGAGCTGGCAGGCAGGAAGGTTTAAGTCTGCTGAAGCGTGTCCACAGCAGCCCCTTCCCCCAGGTGCTCTGTCCCAGAGAGATGGGAGTTTTATCTACAAGCCCCTAACTGGGGCTGCTGCCTTTCTTTCAGAGATGCCCTGCCCAGAGAGGAGGAATCTAGAAAGGCAGTATGGCTATAGCAGCTTTGTGGAGCTGTGGTGGGCTCTGCCCAGTTTGAACTTCCCGGTAGCTTTGTTTACACTGTGAGGGGAAAACCACCTACTCAAGCCTCAGTAATGGCAGATGCCCCTCCCTCCACCAAACTCAAGCTTCCCATGTCGACTTCAGACTGCTGTGCTGGCAGCGAGTATTTCAAGCCTATGGATCTTAGCTTGCTGGGCTCTGTGGGGTTGGGATCCTCTGAGCAAGACCACTCGGCTCCCTGGCTTTCCAGGAGAGTGAATGGTTCTGTCTCACTGGTGTTCCAGGCACCACTAAGGTATGAAAAAAAAAACCTCCTGCAGCTAGTTTGGTGTCTGCCCAAATGGCCGCCCAGTTTTGTGCTTGAAACCCAGGGTCCTGGTGGTGTAGGCACCTGAGGGAATCTCCTGGTCTGTGGGTTGCAAAGACCGTGGGAAAAGCGTAGTATCTGGGCCGGATAGCACTGTCCCTTGTGGCTTCCTTTGGCTACAGGGGGGAGTTCCCTGATCCCTTGTGCTTCCTGGGTGAGGTGACACCCCACCCTGCTTCTCCTCTCCCTCTGTGGGCTGCACCCACTGTCTAATCAGTCCCGATGAAATGAACCAGGTACCTCAGTTGGAAATGCAGAAATCACCAGCCTTCTGCATTTGTCTCACTGGGAGCTGCAGACCAGAGCTGTTCCTATTTGGCCATCTTGCCCAGGAAGTCCACAAATCATTTTTGAATTTTTTTAAGCTAACTTTTGAATATTTCAAATTAGGCTGGTCACATTTCAAGTGCTCAATAGCCACATGTGGCTAGTGGCAATCATACTGGATAGGACAGCTCTAAAATATGCTCTCAGTTCTGATGTTTTAAAAGAAATCTAAGTTAACTGGAGTCTAAACAGAATGATCAGATCTGGAAACCACTATAAGCAGGAAATAGAGGAAATATGAAGGTATCCTGGTGACATATATTTCTAAGAAGACAAAAGGAATAACTGAGAGACATCTTCAAATATGTGAATCACTGTTATAGAAAAAAATAGATTTGGGCCGGGTGTGGTGGCTCACGCTTGTAATCCCAGCACTTAGGGACGCCGCGGTGGGTGGATCACGAGGTCAGGAGATCGAGACCACGGTGAAACCCCGTCTTTACTAAAAATACAAAAAATTAGCCAGGCGTGGTGGCAGGCGCCTGTAGTCCCAGCTACTCAGAGAGGCTGAGGCAGGAGAATGGCATGAACCCGGGAGGCGGAGCTTGCAGTGAGCCGAGATTGCGCCACTGCACTCCAGCCTGAGTGACAGAGTGAGACTCCGTCTCAAAAAAAAAAAAAAAAATAGATTTGTGCTATACTACTCCTTTGTTAAAGTGACTAGGTAAAAATAAAGAAGCAGAATCCAGGTTTGACCTAGAATGATCCCCCTCATACTCTAATTAAAATTATATAGATTATCCATGGGATCACTTAACATGCAAGGTGCATTGATTGCATCATTGTTATGAAATACTCAACCCTTACAAATCCATACCCTTTTCCATGCAGTTTTGCAATTCCCTCCCACTCCAGCTGAGGCATTCTGTCCCTCCTCTGTCTCTGGGCTTGACCATGTGACTTTGCTTTGGTAATGGGAAATTAGTCAACTCGATACAAAAAAAATTAAAAAGAACTAAGTGATCTCCACTTTTATTTTTATTTTAGCCCTCTTCCATAATTATGAAGAAGCCATGCCTACACCTTCCCACAAGGCCATGATAAATCTTATGAGAGTCAGCTGACCCCCCAGATACGTGAATACAGCCAAGATTATCTAAACAGCCCAACAGACCCAAGACTGACTGGAGATGTATGTGAGCTAGCAAAGATCAGCCAAGACCAGGCCCAGATCCTCTGAGCCCTGCAAGCTCATGAGCTAAGTAAGTGCTTATTGTTAGATGCCACTAAGGTTTTGAGGTCTTTTATGCATTATTGCATAATAAATAGCTTATATAGCATTTTCCTTTCAAAATTTATCAGCCAGTAAATCTCCCATCTTTGGAAAACATGTTATACATTCAAGGCCCCATTTTTTCCCCAGCATTGTATGAATTCCAAGTTTCTTTTCATAGAGATGGTATACTGGAAAACTGCCAAAATAAGGATTGTTTCTTCCTTATTTTAATGACAACAGACCTGGATTATAAAAGTAAAGGCAAGAAGAACCTCCTATTAAGATGTGGGATATTACATTTACACAGTTAACTGTAATGTTTAATCTGTAGACAACTGGGAAAAGATTTATAAAATGTAGTAAATTAGTCTTACCTGAGCTGCTATAAAGTTTGCTAAAAAATAATTTCCATTTTCATAGGTATCTGCAAACAAGGAAAAGAAAACAATAAACAACTGCTAACTGCTTCAGTTGCAGCAAGTAATCTTGAGAGTGGTCAGAAAATATCTCAATGGGGTCACAGTTACTGATGATTCTCACCTCTCTGAGGAGTACTGAAGATAGTGGCTAAGAGACTATTTCATTGCATGTTAGTGTGGGGATGTGCAGATGGAAATGAGTACCTTGCCGGGGTGGTCAGAAGGTTACAAATGCAAGAGAATCTGGGTTGAACAAAGGATAGATTAGCTGAAGTGTGGAGACTACTGTTTGGTTATTCTGTGCGAGATAGCAAATATGTAGTCATAGCAGTTCACATAGCTATGATGTTAAAGACTATGATGATAAAGCAGAGGCAAGTGGTTAGGAATTTAGGCTCCAAAGTCAGGTAGACATGGATTGAAATCCCAACTCTTGTACTTAATAGTTGTACAACCTCAGACAAGTTACTTAACATTTTATCATCTATAGAATGGAGATAATAGTACCTAGTTAATGGCAATAAGGTACATAATGTTCTGCTTGTGCAGAATAAGTGCTTAAAATTGATTTCTCACTGTCATTGAAGTCATAATCAATCTTCACCTTCACCATTCTTCTCTCTCTACTCTTAGCTCATCCTCCCACAGTGCTCCAGATTCCAAGCACTTCTGCCTCTGTAGAATTTACTCCATCAGTTCTTCCTATACCTTCTCTGCTTTGTCAAGCTAAATTTATGCTCCAGAGTACTCTGTTCTGATAACACTTTTACTTAATTCTATTTATATCAAGCTACTGCCACATCTCCTTCTTATTACCATACATCTTAAAAAGGTAGCCTTTGCTGGGCCGGGTGCAGTGGCTCATCCCTGTAATCCCAGCACTTTGGGAGGCCAAGGTGGGCGGATCACAAGGTCAGGAGATCGAGACCATCCTGGCTAACATGGTGAAACCCCGTCTCTACTAAAAATACAAAAACAAAATGAGCCAGGTGTGGTGGTGGGCACCTGTAGTCCCAGCTACTCGGGAGGCTGAGATGGGAGAATGGTGTGAACCCAGGAGGCGGAGCTTGCAGTGAGCTGAGATCGCACCACTGCACTCCAGCCTGGTGGACAGAGTGAGACTCCATCTCAAAAAAATAAAAATAAATAAATAAATAAATAAACAAATGTAGCCTTTGCTTGTTATATCTGTGTACCCAACTCATAATTCAATCTTACCTCTCCTAAACTCCAGCTCCCGTGTTTCCTTTTTCCATGGAATCTGACCCTTTCTAAGTCACCAGTAACATAGTATATAAAATCTAAATATCTCCTCATATTGTTCAGGATTTTTAGGCCATTTTGCCTACACACCTCTCCTTTGAAATACTCCTTACTTTATGTCTCCTTCCCATATGGTTCCTATAACTCCCTGTTTCTTAAAAGTCAGTTTCACTTCATGTTCTGTTCTTGGCCCTTCTCAACATTCCAACTGTTGTCAGTATTCCAACATATTCTCTCCCAAACCAACTAACTCTCTAAGTATTCTAAATTACCTCCACTTTTATGGAAGCAATTATACAACCCATATTTTAAAATTTAGTCTTGGCTAGAAAATGTAACCTGGGCAAACACTACAGCCTCTTCTAGCAGTTAATAAAAAATTGTAAAGAATGGGATTCTGTTAACATGTTCTTTTAAGATTATCCTTGAACTAGTCATTATATCACCTTATGTGAGGAAAAGTTAAATAAATGGTTCCAAGTCTGTTAACAGAACATTTGTTACACTTATACACACTGTATCTTAGTAGATTAAATTTGAATTTTTAAGCCTGTTTGATTTTTAAAAAGGGTAAAAATCTTCTCCAAAAAAATTTAAAAGTTTGAAAGTTTCAGGTACTGTTAATTTTTAACCTTAAGACTAAAATATGCTGTAATAGAAAGTTAAAATTTTGTATGAAATGGCTTTATTCCTTTAAATTTTTGAAACATATTGCTCATAGGGGGTTGATTTTGCATACTAATTGCGATGTTATTAACCTACTATGACATCACTCATCTAGTCCTAATTAGCTAAACCTGTATCAAAGGACTTTCTATGTTCTCTTAAAACATTGATCCTTAACCAGCAGTAATTTTGCCTCTCTGGGTACATTTTACAATATTTAGAGATCATGTAGTTATCTTGAAGATAACTTTGCTTTTGACAACAAGTGGGGAGAGGGCAGGGATTCTGCTAAACACCTATAACAACCAGCCCAGCCACCACCACAAAATAATTATTTAGCTCAAAACGTCAATACTGCTGAGATTGAGAAAACCTGCTTTAAAATAAGGCCCATTTTTGAAAAAGAACAAAATTGAAGAATTCATGCTTCCTGATTTTAAAACTTACTACAAATCCACTGTAATCAAGATAGTGCAGTGCTGACATAAGAATAGACACATGGATTAATGCAATAGAATTGAAAATTTAAAATAAATCCTCACAGTAATGGTCTATTGATTTTTAACAAAACTTCCAAAATAATTCAATGAGAAAATAATAGTCTTTTCACAAATGGTTCCGGGACAACTGGAATCCACATACAAAAGAAAGAAGTTAGACCCCTGCCTCACACCATATACAAAAATTAATTCAAAAAGAAGCAAAGACCTAAATGTAAGAGCTAAAACTATAAAACTCTTAGAAGAAAATTTAGTAGCAAATACTTGGGACTTTGTAATGGGCAATGGTTTCTTAGATATAACAACAAAAGCACATTGAACAAATAGAAAAAAATAGGTAAATTAGACTTCATCAAAATTTAAAAGTTTGTGCCTCAAAAGAGGCACCTGCTAAATGAGAGAAAATATTTAAAAATCATGCATCAGATGAGGGACTTTCATCTAAATTCTATAAAGACTGTTTATGATTCAATAATAAAGACACTTTAATTTTACAATGTGAAAAGAATATGAACAATCATTTCTCTGAAGAAAATGTACACATGGAGAATAAGTACATGTAAGGATGTTCAACAACATTAGTTATCAGGGAAATATAAATTAATCAAAACCACAATAAACTATAGCTTTTCACCCACTAGAATGACTATAATCAAAAAGATAGATAATAAATGTTGACAAGGAAGAAGAGAAATCAGAACCCTCATGCACTGCTGATTGGGATGTAAAATGGTGCTGCCTCTACAGAAAACAGTTGGATATTTCATCAACAGTTAAACATAGAATTACCAAATAAGCCAGAAATTTCACTCCCAGGTATGTATAGTATACAAGAGAGTTTTAAAAAGTGTGTCTATTCAAGAACTTATCCTCAGATGTTCATAGCAGCATTATTTATAATAGCCAAAAAGTGGAAACAACCCAAATGTCCATCAGTTGATGAATGGATATATACCAAGTACTTGTCATGATCTGACAACATAAAATAGTCTGCAGTCCCATTGGCAAGACTGTCACTGAGGCACCAAAGTGTTGAATGTCTAATCATGGGCACTGACTCCTTTTATCATTCCTTGCTCACCTAGCAAACCCTTGATTAAACGTTCATCTTTCACAAAGGCTTAATTTGAGAAAAAAATATGTACTTTCCCAAGAGACAAGAATATTAAAATGCATTTAATAAATACAGTTCTTAAATTTAAAAATTGACACTGTAGTATATTATGCCCTTATAAGGCTCAAGTCCTGCCACAGTTTTGAAATTCAGGATGGCTGGTCAACCTCCTCTTTTTGACTTTTGGGTGTCTTATTGTCTTATTATCTTATTAATCACACTAATTTTATTTTATTTACTTATTTATTTTCATTTTGTTTTCAAAAGTTAGACACGCTAATTTTAATGTAAAGTATCTCATATTAAACGTTTAGAATAGAGTTTTACTTACTTTACACATTAATGACACATTTTATTCAGAACTCATGTGCCAGGAATATTTTATGCATGTTAAATCATTTTATCCTCATAAAATTACAACATGGGTGTATGTTGTAGATACTAAAGAAGAAGAAATGGAGACAACAAAATTAAAGTAATTTTCCAGAAGACTACTGAGATGGTATTCAAACCCAGATCTATTTAATTTCAGAATACCACATGCTTCTCCTAGAGTTTCTTATCAGATTATGTTAAAAAGAAAGTCCAAAGACTGAACTGAGCTCTGAAGAGAGAAGTTGTTTAATTCCTTCATATTGTTTCTTTAGCAAGTTTTCACCCATAAGTAGATAATAAAACAATTTGAAAAATATCTCTTATATATCATATTAAGTGAATATAGGTTATAATATATTATCCATAAACTGTTAGGAGAAATTTAAAATATTATTTAAAATACCATCAAAAACTTAAAAATAGGACATATTTAACAAAATATGTACAAGATCCATATGCCAAAAATTATAAAACATTGCTGAGAGTAAAGATCTAAGTAAACAGTAATTATACAGAGCTAGATAGGTAGATAAGTAGGTAAGTAGATGAGAGAAAGAGACAGAGAAAAAAAAGAGATGACAAATATTCAAAAATTGGTCTTAAGAATAAAAGCAATTCCAGTCAAAATTCCAGAAGGTGGTCTTGTTGTTAAAAATTGACAAGCTGATTTTAAAATCTGTGTGAAATACAAAAGAGCTAAAATAACCAAAGAAAAAGAAGAACATGAAGAGTATTTCCTTCTAGGATTTTTATAGTTTGAGGTCTTACATTTAAATCTTTAATCCATCTCGAGTTAATTTTTTTATACAGTGAAAGGTAAGGGTTCAGTTTCATTCTTCTGCACATGGCTAGCCAGTTGTCCCAGCACCGTTTATTGAATAGAGTCTTTCCCCACTGCTTGTTTTTGTCACCTTTGTCAAAGATCAGATGGTTGTAGGTGTGTGGCTTTATTTCTGGATTTTCTATACTATTCTATTGCTATGTGTCTGTTTTTATACCAGTACTATGCATGCTGTTTTGGTTACTGTAGCCTTATAGCACAGCTTGATGTTGGGTAGTGTGATACCTCTGGCTTTGTTCTTTTTGCTTAGGATTGCTTTGGCTATTTGGGCTCTTTTTCTGGTTCCACAGGAATTTTAGAATAGTTTTTTTCTAATTCTGTGAAAAATGATATTGCTAGTTTGATAAGAATAGTATCGAATCTGTACATTGCTTTGATTCTTCTTTTTTCCATTTATTTGTGTCTTGTCTGATTTCTCAACGTTGGTCTTGGCAAAAAATTTTTAGCTAAGTCCCCAAAAGCAATTACAACAAAAACAAAAATTGACAAGTTGGACTTAATTAAACTAAAGAGCTTCTTTACAGTGAAAAAAGCTATCAACAGAGTAGGCAACCTACAGATCAGGAGACAGTATTCACAAGCTATGCATCCAACAAAGGTCTAACATCCAGATTCTATAAGAAACTTAAATCAAGAAGCAAAAGTCAAATAACCCCATTAAAAAATAGCCAAAGGACATGAACAGACACTTCTCTAAAGAAGACATGTAAGTGGTCAATAAACATGAAAAAAATGCTTATAATCACCAATCATTACAGAAATGCCAATCAAAACAACTATTATTAAAAAGTCAAATAATAACATATGCTAGCAAGGCTGCAGAGAAAAGGAAATGCTTAAACGCTGTTGGTGGAAATGTAAATTAGTTCAGCCACTGTGAAAAGTAGTCTGGAGATTTATCAAAGAAATTAAAACAGGACTACCATTCAACCCAGCAATCTCATTACTTGGTATGTCCCAAAGGAAAATAAATCATTCTACCAAAAGGACCCATGCGCTCTTACGCTCCTCACAGCACTATTCACAATTGCAAAGACATGGAATCAACCCAGGTGCCTATCAACAAAGGATTGGATAAAGAAAAAGTGGCACATACACCATGGAATACTACACAGCCATAAAAAAGAATGAAATCATGTCCTATGCAGCAGCATGGATGCAGTTAGAGGTCACAATCTTAAGGAAATTAACACAGAAAAAGAAAACCAAATAATGCATTTTCTTACTTATAAGTGGGAGCTAAACACTGAGTACACATGGACATAAAGACGAGAACAATAGACACTGCAGGCTATTAGAGGGGGTAACAAGGAAGGGGGGCATGGGTTGAAAAAGTACCCATTAGTTACTATGCTCACTGCCTGGGTGACAGGATCCATACCCCAAACCTCAGCATCATACAATATATCCATGTAACAAACCTGCACATGTACACCCTATATCTAAAATAAAAGTTGAAATTATAAAAATATTATCATTTTATATAAGGAACTTGAGCATCTGTGGAATTTGATACCCGCAGGGGTCCTGGAACCAACCGCCTATGGATACCCAGGGACAGCAGTACTTCTTTCTAGTCAGCTTCTTCCCAGTCCTGATCCTTCCTTCCAGGACCTGGCAACTACTGTTCTGCTTTCTGTCACTGTAGACTGGATTTGTATTTTCTAGATTGTATATGAATAGAATCATACAGTATGTACTATTTTTGTATTTTTAGGATCTTTCACTTAGCAGAAATGCTTTTCACATTCATCCATGCTGTTGCATGTAAAAGGAATTAATTGCTTTTTATTCCTAATAATAATCCATGGTGTATTCCATGGTAATATTCCATGACTTATTCCAATATACTTATTGATGAATATTTCAGTGGTTTCATTTTTTGACCATTAAAATGAATCTGACATTATTATTTGAATGTAAGTTATTTTGTGGTGTAATATTTGCATATAACCTATACACATCCTCCCGTGTACTTTAAATAATCTCCAGGGTACTTATAAAACCTGATCCAATATAAACATTATGTAAATCGTTGGTATACTGTATTGCCTACAAAATAATAACAAGAAAAACATGTCTGTACATGGTCAATACAGATGCAACTATTGTAGGCTAACTACATTTTCAAACCACAGTTGGATGAATCCGCAGGCTGACTATAAAAGGGGAACTTTCGGGGTTATAAAAATATTCCACATCTTCATTGTGGTAGTGGCTATACAACTGTACACGTTTGTCAAAACTTAACTGTATTCTTAAAATAGATACATTTTATTTGTATAAATCAAAACTTTTTAAAAGGTGATTAAAAGACAGTAATATCACTTCCAGGAATCTACTCTATGGACATAATCTAAAATGGTTAATACTCAAGGATGTTATATATGGGCTGGGAACGGTGGCTCACACCTGTAATCTCAGCACTTTGGGAGGCCGAGGCGGGTGAATCACTTGAGGCCAAGAGTTCGAGACCAGCCTGGCCAACATGGCGAAACCCCATCTCCACTAAAAATACAAAAATTAGTGGGTGTTGTGCCACACACCTGAAATCCCAGCTACTTGGGGAGGCTGAGCCAGGAGAATCATTTGAATTAGGGAGGAGGAGGTGGCAGTGAGCTGAGATCGCGCCACTGCAGCCTGAATGAGAGTGAGACTCGAAAAAGAAAAAGGATGTTATTTATAACAATGAAAATTAAAACCATCCTGTACATATCCTCTCAATAGAATATGATCATCATAGTGGTATTTATAAGGAGTAAATAATAACATTCACACATGTTTCTGTCATTGTGTTAGAGGAAAATAAACAGGATTCACGAATTAAATATGCAGAACATTTTCAGCCATATTAAAAATTAAGCATTTTCTTAATATAAAAGCCAAAGTCAGTACAGCAAAAATATTAAAAGTGCTTGTATTTTTTTCTAATTTTCTGTCTTTAACATGTGTTATAAAGAATATCTACTCCTTTAATGAGAAATTTCTTATCTTTATAATGAAGGAACCTAAAAGAGAAGGAATCTCTAGAAATATTAGTAGTGAAAAATAAGCCATACTATAATTTCAGAAAATGTGGTATGATGCAAGATTAGAAGGTTCTGGTCCACAGTAATAAGTAGTGAAAAGTGAGAGTCAGCTAGTAACAGTGTGTCCATATTTCTACAGAAAAGTCTGAGTTAGAGGGTATTCTGATGATAATGACAAATCTCTCTTATCTAAAGTAGAACTAACATACCCCATCTCAATTGGGGAAAGGAAGCATACAAAGTAATACTTCATCGATGTAAGTACCCATTGGGCAATACTTAATTCCCAATTTACGAGTCACCAAGAAATTTTCTAACCTCTAAATTGCCTCTTGAGCAGCCCTATTTGTGAGGAACAGGGTGCCTGGTATAGATGGCTGATCCAGATGATAGAGTTTCTGTCCCATTGAGAATGAATTAACCATCAGCCTGATATTTGCATCCACACTTCTTTTTAAGTCAAGAGTGAGACAGTTATACAGAGATAGATCATCCCTGGCTGAATGCATAACAGCAGTTCCTGAACCTACAAAGCTGGGGACTGTACCCAGTCTATACTAACTATAGTATAATATAAATGAGCAAGCAAAAGTTGGAAAAATTCTCCAAATGTTATTGCCTTATTGACAATAGACAGAGAGAGGTTTTCAGTTCATGCTTATTATATGCCGAGCCTCTATAGTATGATTTTTCTCAATGATGTACAGGGACCCTGGAAAGTTTATACTCACCAATGCTTTGTCCATCATCCCAGAATACCTGGCCTTCAGCTTTCCCATTGTCATCCAAAGCAACAATCAATCCCATAAAATTTTGTCGACTACCAAAAAAAAAAAATGAGTTATTTTTCTCTAGATTGTAGGTTTTAAGAATAAAGAACAGACTACGTTAAAAACATTACTTCTCCAGAAATAAAAGAAATGTATTAAATATGCATATAAAGTTCTAAAAATAGGTAAAATAGATATAAGACACTTAAAAGTTAATGGAAAACATTTAAAATTTAATAAAACATTTGGTTTAGCTTCAATTTCCAAAAATCAAATATGCATACAAGTAATATAATGAAATATTAATTTCATAGGAAGAAAATCCCTCAAAAGGGAATCCTCAGTAGCTTCCAGGTTGCCACAGAATAAAATCCAAAGTATTGGGTTGGCATTCACCACCCCGCAGGATCTGATCCTAACCTGCTGGAGTTTTACTTATTTTATCTCTTCCTTTATCTGTGCTCCAGTTAAACTGGATGGTTTACTGTTCCCAAACCCAACCCATTTTTCACCTTCAGTTCTTTAATCGACCAGGATCTCTCTTTCCCTTTGTACATTCAAATCTAAAAGATCCAGCTCAAAGTCCTCTTTCATATAAATCATGTGTTACACCACAAGGCTGAAAGTTAACTTCTCTCCTTTTGACTTGTTATTATGTGCCTTTCTTGATGTGATGTGTTCTGTTTAATCAATGATTTTATAAATTTTTACATATTATATGTGTAATTTATATATGTGTATGTACACACACACAACACACAAGCATATCTTTCCTTGATTGACCAAAGTAGACCTAGGAATGAACACTAAGTTCTTGGATAGGACAAGGACTCGGTCCTACCTAGTCCTTGTTCGATCACAGGTCAAAGAGCTCATTAACATTCCCTATTCCTTTTTAACAGTGTGGAAAGAGAAACATTTTTCTGCCTTCAGGAAAATTTTTGCCTTTGATACAGCACTACAGACAAAAATATATGTGTGTATATATATCCCTAAGACTAACTTTATGAACTCATCTTCCTCCAGGTCCCACTCAGAAAGCACTCACAGGATCTGACCAGTAAAGCTGTTTGGCAATTTAGTTTAAAATCCACATATCCCTGGCGAAGGTGGGACAGCCTTCTGTAAGGCTTCCTCATTACGGTATAGCAAGAGGCTGTTAGACATCGCCTCTTCTCCTCACCTGGAGTGAGTGTTCATTGCAGGCTCCTGCCAGGGCAGGATGTAGCCTCCTCTGACATGAAGATTGATGTGGTCAAGGGGAGCCTTCAGGGTTTTCCTCTGACCTGTCGAGTTGCTGCTAATTTCCTAGAAAGGAGAATACAGGCAAAAAATGATGAGAGATAAATATATTAAATGAGAGCATGTTTTAATTACAAGTCCTTCCTTTCCTGGGAAGCATGTTAGAAAGTCAGCAAAAGACTGCAAACCTAAAGAGAAAATCTCTGATCTTTCATTTTTGCTTAAGGCTGAAAATCTAGACTTGTCTTTGTTTCTCCAGAAAAGTTGAGAGGCAAAGGCAAGGGTGAGGGGGGAGCTTCAATGAGATGTAGGTGCTTAGATTTCGTGTATGCTCTTATACATGCTTTCATTTAAACAAGCCTTGCCAAGGCTAAAAAGGTCAAAATTATTGCCTTAGAAAATATGTGCTTGGAAATAGAAGGCTTTATCCACCTCTCCACCCTGCATAGACCAAACTGATTCTTCACAAATATATTAGTTCTTACCGTGCTATAGTCATACCAACGGGCTCTCGGAAAATAAGCAGAGATCTCAAATGTGCTCTGAAACATAAAATTGACATGTCATTATGAATATTTCAAAAAATACTTTTCATTTTCATTTTCCAAACACTGTAGAATTAAGATAAAAAATGAAAATTTTATTAGTGATTGCAATAATGTGAGGGATTTTATTAAGAAAAATCCTGAAAAATTATTCCTCAGAACTACAGAAAAAAAGTATTTTTAAAAAGCAAATGACAAAATTTTAAAATGAGAAATCAGTCAGTGTAGTAAAGCTTTCATTAACAGAGAGATCTTTAAAAAAAAGAAAAAGATCTCCTGCAGATGTTCTAGAAAGGCATTCACCGGAAAATAGTGAGCTGCACAAAACAAGATGATCTTTAAAATGCTTTTCCCATGATTTTAGATCATGTGATTGAAGGGTTTCTGATCTACAATGAAGAACTCACAGTTTCCAACACAGGGCTGATTAAGATAGCAGGGCCCAACATGAACTGCTGGTCTATATCCCATGTTGTCCTGTCATGCGTAAACCTTAAAAAATAAACGGGAAAAATTCACCTATCCTCTTACGACTGCTACAGAGGATTATTTGCAAGACATGCTTGGGGAAAGAGGCTCTACTCACTCATGGAGAAGGGGCCGGACAACGGTGCTGCCCTCAACGTGAGCTTTATGCATCAGAGTATAGAGATAAGGAAGCAGGGTGTATCTGGTCTCTAGGACTTTTCTGGACAACATCTCAAAGGTTGAATTCCAGGCCACAGGATCTTGTCTCTGTAGGGATAAAGGAGCATATAATGGATCACCTCTTCTTCATTCCATCCCAGTGGCATCAGAAAAGAATCAATGGGCATTTATTCAATATGTAGGTTACAAGCCACTTATCCCTTCATTCCTGGCCTACCCTTTCCCCCATCTCTGCCACCCTACAAAATTAGAATTTCTTGCTTTCTCCTCTATATCACTGATTCCTAAGTCCCTGGAATAGGTCCAGCTCTGGCCCTCTACATGTGTAGAGAGAGAGGTTTCTGTGCAGCACCAACGTATCTTGTATGAATTTGAGTAAAATACAAATTCAATATTCTTAAAAGCAAAGGGAGCTTCTTTAATTTTAGCCCCATGGGGATCTATAAAAACTTTTCCTCATGGGTACTAATTCTCCAGGAGATGAGAAAGGATATATTTCTAAAAATTACTGATAATTCCAGCGTTCTGAACTCTGTCGATTTTCCAAGAAATTAAGATTCTTGTGATGTTTTCTGATTTTTCTCAGGAAATGAGTGTAATACTCCTTGGGGTTAAAAAGAAGTTATGATCTGAGGGTACACAACACCTGGAGCACAAACTGCTGCCTCACCCTTGTCCCGATGTTGTTGTGGTTTCTGGAAAATGGATAAAATGCCCCCAGTTGCATCCAGCGAACACACATCTCATATTCAGCATCTCCAAAGAACCCACAGATATCTGCTCCTGTCTGAGAAGATGCACAATGAGAGCATGAGGTGGGAATTTCATGAGGCGCTGACTCACTAAAATCTGACTGGGCAATTAGTAATGGACTGAATGTGACTTACATAAGGTATTCCAAACAGACTGAACTCCATCATGCCTGCAAGGAGAAGACACAGCTGTGTCGGATGAAGGAGCACTTTGGGAGGAGAGTGAAGGCTTGGCCTGATTTTTCCTTACCCCATTAGAATGCCCTGGACCATTCATGATGAAAATATTAAAAGATGGGTGTAAATTAAAATCCATGCCCAGAGAGAACTCAGTTCTTGTTAATTTTACCACCCACCTAGATGATGATAGAGACATAACCAGTGCTGCTGAACAGCACAAACTCCAGTGCCCTCCCTGACAGCACAGGCCCCTGGGAATGAGCCCACACACCAATGATAGATTTCCCCAGCTGGTCCCACGCAGCTGTGTTGTCTCCCAGCCAGTGTCCTCCCCAGCGTCCAGAAGAGGGAAATGTGGAGCGGGTGATGACGACCCCTCGCTGTCCTGTCACCTCCTGCACAGCTCTGGTGGGAGGGGAACAAGGAGGTGAGTTGAAGAAACGAACTCCTTTACAGAGAGTAACTGCAGCTTGGAGCATGAGGGGGTGAGGGTACTTCAGTCCAAGTCAGATAACTTCTTCCCAGATAGAATCTGCTGTCTCAAAGCCATGCTAAAGATCCCAACAAACTTCACAGCAAGACTAGAGGTATATCTGCACCTAGAATGTGGGTTTCATTTTTGAAAAATCTGATTATCTCCCTGGAGTAAGAGAAAGGGGTGGGAGTGAGGGGTAATAAAGCTATTTATGGAACAATTCCTCTATTCCAGTATTACACTGGTCACTTTCCTATGTGGTGTCTGATAACATCATGAAAAGGTTTCCTTGCACTCCTTTTGCTGTTAGGAAGCTAAGGTTCAGAGAAGTTAGAAAGGCATTTGCCTGAAAATAGTGAGCTGGACAAAATAAGATGATCTTTAAAATGCTTATCAAAGGTCATTTAAAGAGTAAAGAGGGCCGGGTGTGGTGGCTCACACCTGTAATCACAGCATTTTAGGAGGTCGAGGTGGGCAGATCACTTGAGGTCAGGAGTTCAAGACCAGCCTGGCCAACATGGTGAAACCCGTCTCTACTAAAAAAAAAAGAAAAAAAAATTAGCCGGGTGTGGTGTGCACACCTGTAATCCCAGCTACTCAGGAGGCTGAGGTAGGAGAATCACTTGAACCTGGGGAGGTGGAGGTTGCAGTGAGCCAAGATTGTGCCACTGCCCTACAGCCTAGGTGACAGAGCAAGACTCTGTCTCAAAAAAAAAAAAAAAAAAAAAAAAAAAGAGTAAAGAGGAGGCCAGGCACAGTAACTCACACATGTAATCCCAGCACCTTGGGAGGCCAAGGCAGAAGGACTGCTTGATGCCAGAAGTTCACAACCAGCCTAGGCAACACATCGAGAGCTTGTCTCTACAAAAAAATAAAATTAGCTGGGCAGGGTGGTGCACGTGTCTGTAGTCATACGGCAAGCAGGGGAAGAGGGAAGAAAAGAATAAGGAGGCAGATCTGGGATCCAAATAAAAGCTACAGCATTTTGGAAATATTCACTCTGCTTTTCTGTACCTCAAAAAACAAGACATGTTTTGCACACAGAGGCAAATATAAATAAAAGATGTTTATCTTTCAGTGGAAGATGGATCATCTGCACGCACCCTTAGAAAATAACAACAACTGTGTGAGGGAAAAATCAACTGAACAAAAGAGAAAGTCTATTAACAGATCCTAGTATGTATACAATCCAAGTATTTGCTTAAAAAAGCATCACAGATCAATAGACACAGATGAATTAGTCAATAAATGATGTCAAGAAAAGGAGCTGACTACTGTTGTGTAAACTAATCCATTTGGGTCACTTCCAATTTTTCACACCAAAACAAATCCAAAAATGAATGGAAATACACACACACACACACACACACACACACACGTTCTATTAAAACTGAAAGAAGATATAAACCACCTGATTTCTACAAGAGAAAAGAATTTCAAACAAAAACAATGGACAAAACATAATGAAGTAAAAGGTATATTTTGAGATGGAGTCTCACTCTGTCGCCCAGGCCGCAGTGCAGTGGCGCAATCTCGGCTCACTGCAAGCTCCGCCTTCTGGGTTCACGCCATTCTCCTGCCTCAGCCTCTCCGAGTAGCTGGGACTACAGGCACCCGCCACCACGCCCGGCTAATTTTTTTTTTGTATCTTTTAGTAGAGACGGGGTTTCACCGTGGTCTCGATCTCCTGACCTCGTGATCCGCCCGCCTCGGCCTCCCAACGTGCTGGGATTACAAGCGTGAGCCACTGTGCCCGGCAAAAGGTATAGATTTAACCATACACATCAGACCACTGATGCCACACACGCTGAGCTCTCCCATCAATGTGGGCACTCAGGGCTGACAAAGAAAGGCATTTTCATAAAAAGAAATAAAAATGGTTCAGTGCTTGGACAGAAAAGAGCAAAGAAGACATGGTCTTCTCCCCAAGTGTGTAGAGGAAATAACTTAAAACGTAGGACATACTGTCATATTAGTAGTTAAGAGAAGGAGGGAATTAGAAGGGATGGAGTAATCTGAGCAGGTTTTGCGTCCGGAATTGGTGGGTTCTTAATCTCACTGACTTCAAGAATGAAGCCGCGGACCCCCGCGGTGAGTGTTACAGCTCTTAAGGTGGCGCGTCTGGAGTTTGTTCCTTCTGATGTTCGGGTGTGTTCGGAGTTTCTTCCTTCTGGAGGGTTCCTGGTCTCGCTGGCTCAAGAGAGAAGCTGCAGACCTTTGCAGTGAATGTTATAGCTCTTAGGTGGCGTGTCTGGAGTTGTTCCTTCCTCCCGGTGGGTTCATGGTCTCGCTGGCTTCAGGAGTGAAGCTGCAGACCTTCGTGGTGTTACAGCTCATAAAGGCAGTGTGGACCCAAAGAGTGAGCAGCAGCAGGATTTATTGCAAAGAGTGAAAGAACAAAGCTTCCACAGCGTGAAAGGGGATCCCACCGGGTTGCCACTGCTGGCTGGGGCAGCCTGCTTTTATTCTCTTATCTGGCCCCACCCACATCCTGCTGATTGGTAGAGCTGAGCGGTCTGTTTTGACAGGGCTCTGATTGGTGTGTTTACAATCCCTGAGCTAGACACAAAGGTTCTCCGAGTCCCCACCAGAGTAGCTAGATACAGAGTGCCAATTGGTGTATTTACAATCCCTGAGCTAGACATAAAGGTTCTCCACGTCCCCACCAGACTCAGGAGCCCAGCTGGCTTCACCCAGTGGATCCCGCACCAGGGCTGCAGGTGGAGCTGCCTGCCAGTCCCGCGCCGTGGGCCCGCACTCCTCAGCCCTTAGGTGGTCGATGGGACTGGGCGCCATGGAGCAGGGGGCGGCGCTCATCGGGGAGGCTAGGGTCGCACAGGAGCCCACGGAGGTGGGGAGGCTCAGGCATGGCAGGCTGCAGGTCCCCAGGCCTGCCTCGCGGGGAGGCAGCCAAGGCCTGGCGAGAAATGGAGCACAGCGCCAGTGGGCCGGCACTGCTGGGGGACCCAGTACAGCCTCGGCACCCGCTGGCCCGGGTGCTAAGCCCCTCATTGCCCGGGGCCGGCAGGGCGGGCCGGCTGCTCCGAGTGCGGGGCCCGGCAAGCCCACGCCCACCCGGAACTCCAGCTGGCCCTCAAGCGCGGCGCGCAGCCCCAGTTCCCGCTCGCGCCTCTCCCTCCACACCTCCCTGCAAGCTGAGGGAGCCGGCTCCTGCCTCGGCCAGCCCAGAAAGGGGCTCCCACAGTGCAGCGGTGGGCTGCAGGGCTCCTCAAGTGCAGCCAAAGTGGGAGCCCAGGCAGAGGAGGCGCCGAGAGGGAGCGAGGGCTGTGAGGACTGCCAGCACGCTGTCACCTCTCAGTTTCATGAAGGAAATAGATGTAAGTTGGTCTTTAGATTGTATGTGCTAAGGGATTAGCCTGATCAAGGTCAGAATGACCAGCATGTGTGATTGGTAAAGGGAGAAACATTGAGGTGTATGGGAATTTAAAATAAATAAAGAAATATCTATATATCTATATCTATATATCTATATCTATCTATCTATCTATCTATCTATCTATCTATCTATCTATCTATCTATCTGTCTATCTATATATCATGTACAGAAAGAGTTCCTTCAAACAGCTTGAATATGAGAGGGAGTTGAGAGATTAGATGATGGTTGGAGAAGGATATAGGCAAAAGCCAGAACGACTGGGACATTTTCAAATGTTGATGAAAAGGAATTAAAAAATATTGCTAATGTTTATTGAGTGCTTACAATATGCCAAGTACTTATGGATTCATTATATCATTTAATTTTTATAATAACAATGGATGCTATGATTTTTCCAATTTGAAATATGAGAAAGTTTAGTTAGAAGATTTCACAGCCTAAATCCTAAAGCAATATACCAGCAGTAAGGAAGACGATAAAAATAATTCATGAAGAAACGAGCACCTGTGGAAAAGTATCAATTGTGGAGCGAGCTTCTCTGAAGAGAAAAATGGCGATGGGATGCGGATGTGTGAAAAGCAAATTTCTCTGAAGAGAGAGGAGGGGATGGTGCATGGGAAAGATGAGCTTTTGGTAGAAACTCCATCAAGTTTTCATATCTTCTTATTGCTGCTTTCTTTGCCCTGAAAGCCCCTTCTTTGCCAAAAGAAAATTTCTACTCTTCCTTTAACCAACACTCAAACGTCACTTCTTCTATGAAGACTTTCTGGATTATCCCAGTAGAGTTAATTGATTTTCCCTCTCATGTTTGACTCCTATAATCAGACAATGAGGTCCTTGAAAGCAGGGACTGTGACTTATTCATCCTTGTACTCTTCTGAGGTAAGGTTATCTCTGAGGGTGCAAAACATCTATTTGTTTTGTTTGTATTTCATATATAGACATGGATGTTTTCCTGAAGAACTAGTTTTTCCTTAGTTGGAAAAGCCTCAAGCTAGGTATGAAAGAGCAACTGAAAGACGAAGATGTAAAGTGGGAAAGAAAAGAAAAATTTCTGTTTGGAAGACCATGTTGCCCCTGAGTGTTGAACACCAGGGGCAACATGATCTATATCACCTGTTGATAGCCCAAAATCAGATAGTGTGAGGTTCTTGTAAGACCTGGGGACAGAAGGCAGAGAGCTTAGATACTTGAGCAGAAATGGGCAGTTGAACAGAAAAGATCACACTCTGTCCTGGGAAGAACTAAAGAACAAGTCTGAAATTTCCCAATGACATTGGAAAATGGCAAAATCTCAGAAGGATAAAAGAAAAGACAAAGAGACAGATAAATATTTATAGAAATCATAGCCAAAAACATATACATTGAAAACTAAAAATAATTGTTGAAAAAAATTAAAGATCGAAATAAGTGGAAAGACATCTCATGCTAATGAATCAAGAGACTTAATATTGTTAAGATGGTAATACTCCCCAAACTGATCTATAGACTCGATGTAAAACCTATCAAAATCCCTGTTGCTATTTTGTCAAAACTGACAAAGTGATTATAAAATTCATATCAAATGCAAGCGACGCATAGTAGCTAAAATAATCTTGAAAAAACAAAATTGAAAGAGTCACACTTCATCAATTAAGACAGTATGGTACTGGCATAAGGACACATATATAAAGAGATCAATGAAACAGAATTGAGAATGCAGAAATAAACCTTCTCATTTATTGTCAATTGATTTTTGACAAGGTGCCACGACAATAAAATGAAGGAAAGAATAAAACTGAACCACTACCTCACACCATACACAAAAATAAACTTAAAAAGGATGATAGATCTTGGTGTAATACCTAAAACTATAAAGCTCTTAGAAGAAAACATAGGAGTAAATCTTCATGACCTTCAGTTAGGCAATAGTTCTTTGAATATGACACCAAAAGCACAAGTGACAAATGAATAAATAAGTAAATGAACAAATAGGAGTTCATAAAAACTTTAAAAATGTGCTTCAAAAGGCATGGTTATGGAAGTGAAAAGTCTACAGAATGAGAGAAAATATCCTCAAACTATGTATCTCATAAGAAGCTTGAATTTAGAATATTTAAAGAATTCTTATAATCCAATAATTTTTTTTTTTCTGTAGAGATAGAGTCTTACATTGTTGCCCAGGCTGAAGTGCAGTGTCATCATAGTTCACTGCAGCCTCAAACTCCTAGGCTGAAGAGATCCTCCTACCTCAGCCTCTCGAGTAGCTAGGACTACAGGCATGCACCATTCTGCCTGGCTTGTTTGTTTTTTGTAGAGACAGGGTCTCATTATGTTGCCCAAGCTGGCCTCGAACTCCTGGACTCAAGCAATCCTCCCACTTTGGCCTCCCAAAGTACTGATATTACAGGTGTGAGCCACCATGCCTGGCCACGAGTCAATAATAATAATAATAATAAAATGATTCTATCAAAAATGAGCAAAGGATTTGAATAGATATTTGAATATATACAAATGGCCAATAGCATATGAAAAAGATGCTCAATAATATTAGTACTAGTGAAATAAAGTAAAAACAATGATTAGGTATCACTTTACCCCCATTACAATGTCTGTAATTTAAAAAGATGAATACCACCAAGTGTTGGCAAGGATATGGAGGAATTGCAACCTTATACATTTTATCAGACATTCAGGTAAGAATGTAAAATGGTAGGCTAGGCATGATGGCTCATGCCTGTAATCCCAGCACTTTGTGAGGCTGAGGTGGGTGGATCACCTGGGGTCAGGAGTTCGAGACGAGCCTGGCCAACATGGCAAAACCCTGTCTGTACTAAAAAATACAAAAATTAGCCAGGCATGGTGACACATGCCTGAAAACCCAGCTACTTGGGAGTCTGAGGCTGGAGAATTGCTTGAACCCAGGAGGCGGAGGTTGCAGTGAACTGAGATTGCACCACTGCACTCCAGCCTGGGCGACAGAGCAAGACTCCATCAAAAAAAAAAAAAAAAAGTAAAATGGTACAGCCTCTTTAGAAAACAGCTTGATATTTCTTCAAAATATTAAAAATACAGTTCCTATATGACACAGAAGTTCCATTCTTAGATACGTATTCAAAACAAAGAAAATATGTCTACTCCAAATCTTGCACATAAATATTCACATAATCACTACTCATAATAGCCAAAAAAATGGAAACAACTTAGATGTTCACTCACTGGCAGATAGGTAAGCAAAATATGGTGTATCGATACAATGAAGTATTATTAGTCAAAAGAAATCAAGTACTGATACATGCTACAACATAGATGATCCTTGAAAACATTATGCCAAGTGAAAGTAGCCATATACAAAAGAGCACATATTGTGTGATTCCATTTTATGAAATGTCCAGAATAGGCAATTTACATAGACAGAAAATAGATGAGTAATGGCTAGGGCTCAGGAGGTAGGAACAAGGTGGAAATGATTGCTAATGGGCAAAGGTTTTCCTTTCTGAGTTCTGAAAATGTTTAAAATTTAATTTTTGTGATAGTTGCACAACTCTATGAATATACTAAACACTACCTAATTTCTCACTTTAAATAGGTGAATTTAGTAACTTACTTGATAAATGCGCTCAGAGGTGGTTGCTTGGGCAACCACGCCTGAAATTTTGACATTAACCCATTTAACTGGCATCACGTAGATACATGCACAATGCAAATATGAAATGGCAAAAGGAATGATGCGGAAAATTATCTTTGCTGCTGTGACAAAAAGACACTCACTCGTATGTGGGTCTGGTCTGGGACCACCCGTACAGGCTGTGAACATTGTAGTGCTGCACGGAGGAGCTGTCCGGCAGGATCTGCTGACTCTCCATGCACAGAGTCTTGCTGCTCAGGCCCTTGTCCCTAGATTCCAAATCTGAGGGGAAATGTCGAGTTATTTCCTAAACAACATGATTTGCACATTCACTAGAAATCCCCATCATTTTGGCATTTCTTTACTTCAGTCAACAACTTTGTTACCAGTAACAGGCCCAATTTTATGAGATTTTAGTCTATAGAAAACAATGTTCTGTGTCTTTATAACTAATGAAGGGTAAGGATAAAATATGGAGCTGGGAAAAGCAGCTCCCCTTCGTTTTGCACCAACTCTGATTGAATTTATAGAGTGTTGTCATAGCCCTTTTGCCAACATAATAAACTCCTTCATTGTTAGGACTGTTTCTTCCACTAGATGGTAACGTTCTCCAGGGAATAAATCTTGCTTCACTCATTTTTGTATTTGTGTCTCTAAGTCTTTCTGATTTGACAGCATTTGCTTGATACATAAATACAGATGATCCTCAACTTACAATGTGATTACATCCCCATGAACCCATGACAAGTTGAAAATATTGTAACTTCAAAATGCATTGAATGGACCTAACCTACCTTAAATGTGCTCAGACACTTACATTAGCCTAAGTTGGGAAAAATAATCTAACACAAAGCCTATTTTAAAACATAGTGTTGAATATCTCTTGTAACTTATTGAACACTATAGTGAAGGTGAAAAACAGAATGGTTATTTGGGTTCTCAAAGTTCGGTTTCTACTGAATGCGTGTCACTTTCTCACCATTGTAAGGTTGAAAATCGTAAGTCAGACCATTGCAAGTCAAACACCCTTTGCATTAAATTAACGAAGGAGAAAATGAATAAATGAGTGAGTGAGTGAGAAATGGGCAGCATAACAGTGATGCAGACATCACGAAACTTGAATTCTACATTCTGTCCCATAGATTACTGGTATAGTGCCTTTTGTTGTTGTTGTTTTTCTGTTTTTTGGTGTTTTTTTTTCCATATGGGTCTCACTATGTTGCCCAGGCTGGTCTCAAGACTCAAACTCCTGGTCTTAAACAATCCTCCCACCTCAGCCGTGGTACAGTACTTTTAGAAGTCAGTCATTTCCTTCCTTGTTTCTCTGCAACATGAGAAGATTCAACTTTCTGAGATCCTTTTGATCCCAATATTCTATTTTTGTTTGTACCATAGAATGACCAAAAAGTATCCTTCATCAAATGTCTGTTTGCATGGGCAGAGAGACTTCAGAAACTAGGTTTTAATACTCTAATCAAAAGAACATCTCTCCACGTGTGTGTGTGTGTGTGTGTGTGTGTAAGGGTTTATTTAAAATTTTAGCAATCTGTTCATAGTTATCAATGGAATCAAATGTACCACACATTGTTTGGTTTCTTTCACACCACATCATGTCATTATTTCTTGCTTGATTAATAATTCGTTTAGCTGCACTTATTCAAGGTTATCTTACTTGGGATTTCATGTCATGTTGGAGAATGGTTTCTGTCTTCAACATTAGGTTTCACTTTGACAGTAAAAGGAAAACTTTTGGAGTCTTTGAGTAGGAAAGTAAGTTGATGAAGTAATTATTTTACATACATGGCATATAGGGTGGGTTATTTAGCATTTCATCGCTGCAGCCCCTGACAGATCCATCCACAAAATTTGACGGCTCATTCATATCCTGAAATGAGTTAACAAAAAAAGATCCTGTCATGTCAGGGGCAGGATGGCTTTGGCTATAAAGGACACTACCTCAGGGAGATGACTTTTGAAGCCCTCATCTCAGCTGGTGGTTTAGTTCACTGTGTTTAATCCCTGGCATTGACCCAAATGGACTCTAAAAATGTGTAGTTTAATTCCTGGCATTGACCCAAATCTACTCTAAAAATTTGTATTGGCCAAAGTGGAGTGCTAAACTCCTTGCTTGCCTGGCATTTTAAAACTTACAAGGATTGTTCTATAGTGGCAAAAATAGTGAGGTAATGCTGGACAAAGGACGTAAGGAAATCTCTTGATACAATTCCCCAACAGAGGTAGCCCATCTTTGTTTTACTATGCATGGATTATTCACTTTTTAATCTATGGCCAGAGGTTACTATTATCTTCCTCTAATTTTTCTTAGTCCAGTCACTTGGACTAATTCTGATATTGGCATAGGCCAAACACAAGGAGAGTTTTCTCACTTTCTGCCATAATTATATTTCTAAAAAGTTGTACGGAACTCAGAAACAAGTTTGGAAATAAAAACACACTTTGGGGAATTTATTACTTAAATGCAAGGAGTAGGGGCTCCTAAGGAATGTTCACTGCGCACTCCGACAATGGAAAAGTTAAATTTTTGAATGCCAGACTATTTTAAATAGGACACATTAAAGGCAAATGAAAATACTTGAGGAACTATTCATTACTTTGAATTACCCAGCTACAGCTCTCCCTCCATTGGAAAAAAAAATACTACCCCAGAGCTATCAGTATGTCTTATTCTCAAAGCTGCCCACACCTCTTCACTGTCTGATTTGCCTGTTTGAGTTAACTTGTGTCTTTCACATGTCTACTCTGTGCCTAACTATCTCGAAGGCGCAGGTGGCCAGGGAGGCCCCAGTGTTTTCAGTGGACTTTTGTCTCTGGGGTGAATCACAGACTTCTTCCAGTTTGACCCAGAGCTGAATAGCTCTTCAGAGCTGGCCTAGAGCTTGCTTAAGATTTCAGGCCACTGGACAGTGGGGAAAGAAATCAGGACAGAGGAAAACACAGATAGAGTTGCCCTTGGACATATATCCCAGGGACATCTCAGGAAGTCCTGCTTTTAAGGCCAACTGGCATTTACAACAAACGTCTGAGCAGGCCCTCTAAGCCATTCCCTCAGAGTTGTCTGCCCCAGTACTAGGGCAAATGTCTACTTGCTCTCAGCTCCATGCCTCACCCACTCCCAGCTCTGCCCTGTAAGACTCCCTTACAATAAGCTTTCAGGTAGATTTGGCCAGTGGGTGATATTGGCAAGAGATTGGAGATGGGAGGTGATTTCTCCCTCTCTCTTTTGCTCTGGCATCTCCAGCAGTAGCAATCTCCTCTGTCGGCTCCAACATCCACCGGACAATATGTCCCTGGGCAGATCAGCAATGATCTCTGCTTCTCTTGGTCCCAGCACCTAGATTCTGTAACAGCATTTCTCCCTTTCATCTCTTCAGCCCTACGTCTCTGCTTTGCTAGTCTCTCCTTCCCATGTTTTGACTTGCTAATATTTCCCCCCAAAAAAAAGAAAAAGAAAGACAACCAAGGGTGCACTTACAATCCACAATCCATCAAACTTCAAGCTCTTCTCTGGCTCTCGAGGGTTTGCATAGAGCTCTTCTATTTCTTTCTTCCACCACGCAGCTGTGCTATTACGAAAGAAGTCAGGAAAGGCAACGTAGGCCCTGTAAAGCTGTAAGAATAACACACACTCTCATGGTCGGGGTCTCAGCCTATACAGGGGACCACAAATGGGAGATAAACAGGAATTTGTGCCTGCCCAGATCAGTCTCTGCTCTAATCTCAGATCTGCTGCTGTTGCAGAGTTTACAACAGAAGCAGAGATTGGGGAAGGCTGATTTCATTCTTTATTTTCTTAGAAGAAGGTTAGATAGCTTTGAAATCCCTTTCAAATACAGGATTTGTTTTATAACTGGACATGTAATCACAAGACTGGAAAATTAACAGTGTCTGAACAATTGAACTTTAGAAATGCAAGTACTTTTTCTTTTTTTCTTTTTTTTTTACTTAAAAATCAGTGTGATAGTAGCAAAAGCTTTTTCTAGACTACTCAAATGAGTTGAAGGAGGACTGTCATGCAGGGGCAAGTGAACTCCAGAGTAGAGGGGATGCTAGATGACCAGGCTGAGATTAACAACTTTCCTTCATTCAACTGACTTGTATTTTCTTTTGTATGCAGATAATTTATTAAAATCCAGTCTGTTCATAATGGATTCCCCTCTAGTGAGAAAATGCTAGACTTTGGTTCATTATTTTTCAAGCGTCATAAAGTTCAAACAAATCACAGCCCATTAAAGGCACACTTATGAGAGGATTTCATTGATGATTTCCTTCTACACATTTCTGTGTTTGCTGTTTGTTAAGCTTTCCACTCAAGGATCTCTTTCTGCCAAGAAACTAACAGTGGATAAGCAGCCTCAAGTTAGGGCTACTTAACTAAAGGGTTAGCTACTTATTCATCAGGATAAAAGACGTAAATATCCAGATGTTTAGGGCAATGTTGACAAAAATCTATATACAACTGTACCTTAACCTGAGTTTCATGGTCAAGGGATCCATCTACAATTACGTTAGGCAGATCTGGCCAAACCTAGAGAAAAAGAAGGGCAATTAAAACCTTTACAGATCCTTGCATACAGACTATGAGACATTTCATGTGTTAGACTCTGATGACATGCATCTCCATGAAACGCTTGCGAATCTTTGCCATAAATTAAACTGTAAAGGCTGAATCTACAAAATTACATTAGGTGAAAGTAAGCTGGGTCTCTTGATTCATTCTATATGTTTTAAAAATTCTATTTTTGAACTTAATAATTAACTGAATTTCTTTTAAACATATCCTCTGAACAACCAACTTTTGAGTGATTTCTCAGGTCTCTGATCTCCTTGTCACAGACCTATAACAAAATTCATAGTAAGTGTGAAGTGTGACTCTAAAGAAATGATTGATTTCCATTCATAACCCATACACCTCACCTCAATACTTTTAAGCACTATCATGACTTATAGGGGACTCCAAGTATACGTAGCATTAAAAAACCCATAGTACCAACCAATTTTAGCTGTAACTACCAGGACATTAAGTATATATACACTGATTAATTGATTCAATCAACAGACACTTACTAAGTACTTCCTATATGACAAGCACTCTTCCAGGATCTGTATTTACTGAGAATTAAGTAAGAAATAGTACTTGTTTCCTAAGAGTTCACAGATAGTACATAAATGCTACACTGTATGCTATACTGAAGGCAATATTATAGACAAGGGAAAATAGGAAAAACTAAAATGGTTACTAACTGCTTCAAACAAGGTAAGATTTGAGTTGATCTTGAAGTGAAGATATTATCTGGGTAAGTTGAGAAGGTAATATTCAAAGTGAGCATGGGGCCAGGTGCAGTGGCTTACACCTGTAATCCCGGCACTTTGGGAGGCCGAGGCAGGTGGATCACCTGAAGTCATGAGTTCGAGACCAGCCTGGCCAATATGGTGAAACCCTATCTCTACTAAAAATACAAAAATTGATCAGGAGTGTTGGCACACACATGTAATCCCAGCTACTCAGGAGGCTGAGGCAGGAGAATCGCTTGAACCTGGGAAAAGGAGGTTGCAGTAAGCCAAGATCATACCACTGCACTCCAGCCTGGGTAACAGAGTGACACTCCATCTCAAAAAAAAAAAAAAAAAAAAGTGGACCTGGAATACACCCAGAGCAGTAGGAAGTAGCATAGTATAATTAAGGAACAGAATTCAAACCTAGGCTAAAAGCTATTATCACCTGAAGTCCACCTAAAATGCTATTGCCAAAAATCAGACATATGAAGATGAAGATTGAAGCCATAAAGATGAATTAAAGGAAACAAGAGAAAGAGGAGAATCTATAGGACTTAATGATTCATTTAGATATGAAGGCAGATTAAGCGTGATAGGTCAAAGGTGAATGCATGTTTTGCATGTAGGTGGCTGGGAGACACAGATTTCAGTGTCATTCTCAAAGAGATTCTTAATGTTTGTTAAATGACCGTGTGGAATAAATAAAGAGTGGGGACATCAGAGTATTTCCAGGCAATAGACAGTGCTCAATAATAATAGAGGATGAGATTTGTAACATTGGTCTTATTAATGCTTATTGAGCTAATCAGCGTCGGACAGATTTCTACTCATTCATAATTTATTGATTGTCCAATATATTTTCCAATGTGTATTGAGAGCTGTTTTATTTCAGGACATTGTGATGTTAATTAACTGTAAGCATCTTCCCCAAGCCTTACCTTTCCCCAGACAATGTCACTGGTGTCAGGCCATTTGATGAACACGTTACTTTCCTGTCCTCTAATGAATGGGAGATACTGTGTCTCGTTGCCAGAAATGGCTGGGTCCTGCAGTAAAAGAATTTCAACAGCAAATGTGAGGAAAATATCTCTAAGAAAATTTCTCTCCAAGAATTTAGTAGTTCATAGTGCAGAAGGAAATGGTGAATCTCAATACCAAAAATAAAATGAAATAAAATACAAATCATTGATAATTTGCCTTATGTCTTACTGCATATATTACCATAGCCAATTGAAAAGGGATGGTGCCATGAGTACTCAAAGTAAGATATAAAACCTTTATGAGGGGTAATCTCTTTCAAAGGGTATAAGAATCTGTGCCAACAAATGAAGGAGCCTTTCTATATTACAAAAAGTTACCACCCAAACCTATAAGTAATAAAATGAGAGGAAAGGGGACAATATGGCCAGCTAGATACAGCTGGGAAGCACCTCTCCCACACAGAAAAACCAAAATATTGAGTAAACCATCACACTTCAAACAGACCTTTTGAGAGAAAACACTGCCAGTCTATAGAGAGGCAATGCAAACACTGAGGTGTAAGAGGGAGAAAGCTGGAAATCCCACATAGAGTTGCTGAGTGCCAGGACCAGCTCCTGGCACTGAACAGGTCCCAAGAAAGGGGTCAGTGAAGGGAAACTCACACTGCAGACATCCAGGATCCTAGCTACAACAGACCCCACAAACACCATAGACATTTGAATTGGCAAGAGAAACTGCCTGGAGAGTAGGCAGAGGCAGAGCTCAAGCCTGTGCAGAGACGAGAAGGCTCTGTATACAGGGCATCTGCAGCAAAACACAACCATAAGGACCCACCTGAAAAGGCTCTCCATCTTGCTCTGAGTGGCTCTAGCCCCTGCTGACAGCTGAGCTGGGAGACAGCAGCGTTGTCTTTCCTACAGAACCAGGGTGCATCTGATCTGATGCCACCCGTCTGCCAGCCCCTTCCAAGGTCACTGCTTGGCTGCTCCCAAAAGAGAATGCACACAGCACAGCCTCCACTGCCCCACCTGAGTGCTTTGCTGGTGGCCTGGAAGTACTCTGACTCCCAGCAGAGCCGGTGCTGGACCCTAAGGCCAGAAAACAAAGCTGCAGGCCTGGTCCCAACCCACCAAGGTTTAAGCACACAAATCAGGATTCTCTAGCTGAGATCTGTGGCTGAGGCTTGAGCAGGCGAGGAACCCTACTCTCAGAACACTGAGAAGAGTGAGGTATGGGCTTGTGTGCTGGTGTGGAAGTTGGGCATGCCTCCCTCTGCAAGACTGGTCTGGGAAGGATGTAGCCTGTTTACCAGCCACAGCCTCTGCCCAAGGGAGCTCCACAGCCCAGAACATCTAACAGACCAACAATCTGGGTGCAACAGGCTTGGGACAAAACTAGCTTGTAAGGGCAGCTACTGGATCAGACATTGGAAGGAGACTCAGTTGGGGGAGCGCAAGCTGAAAGGTCTCCAAAGCCATCTGCTGTGCAGAAAATACTGGATCATGGCACCATATCAGCTGCACCCCTACGGCAACACTGCAGTGCCTGAGGATCTTCTGCCCTTGACCCACTGCATCAACAGATCACCCCCAGACATACCCCACAACCCACTCTGACTCTGCCAATTACAGAGGACCAACAGGGAGCTGCAGGTCTCATGGTGACCTGACCTTTGGCTCAGGCTGTGCCTAAGAGGGAAGAGCACAGCCTGCCAGGGATGCCCTTGGGGCTAAGGAAACATAGGCGTGATATCAGTGATTAGAGGAGGCTCCCTCAAGCACCAAAAATGGACTTGGCAAGGGGGCCATCTCTGGATCCCCCATCTCCCCCACCCCATAGCACTACTGCAAATGTGCTGAAATATGAAAGAGGCCTGCAGCTGAGTAAGAGGCTATCTTCTGGCCCTTACTCTTAAACACTATCTACTGTATCGCAGCCTAAATTACACCACCAAACAAAAAGGGTGCCTGTGAAACCCAATGCAGGAATTCAGCCACAGATAAAGATCTCTTAAAGAGCCTTGGGCCTCTGAAAGCAGCCAGAAATGAAGCCAATCAACTATACTCAACATACACCACAGTCGAACCCTCAAGGAAAATAAAGACTATAAAAACAAAAAGCCATATCCAAAAGACAGCAACTTCAAAAAGATAAAGGAACATCTGCCCTCTCAGATGAGAAAGAATCAGCACAAGAACCCTAGCAATTCAAAAAGTCAGAGTATCTTCTGACCACCAAACAATCTTACTAGCTGCCCAGCAATGGTTTCTAACCAGACTGAATTGGCCCAAGTGACAGATACAGAATTCAAAACCTGGATGACAAGGACACTCAACAAGATTCAGGAGAATAATGAAACTCAATTCAAAGAAGCCAGTAAAATGATCCAAGAGGTGAAAGATAACACAGCCATTTTAACTGAATGGCTAAACTGAACTTCCTAAACTCAACTTCTGGGATTAAAACAAAAATTATAACACAATTGCAAGCATTAACAACAGAATAGACCAAGCTGAGGAAAGAATCTCAGAACTCAAAGACAAGTCCCTCTAAACAACCCAGTCAGAAAAAAAAATTTTTTTAATAATTTTTAAAAATGAACAAAACCTCTGAGAAATATAGAATTATGTAAAGAGGCCAAATCTATGACTCATTGGCATTCCTGAGAGAGAAGAGGAAACAAAAAATTATTTGGAAAGCATATTAGAAGATATTGTCCATGAAAACTTCCCCAATCTTGCTAGAGAGTTCAACATGTGAATTTAAGAAATTCAGAGAATCCCTATGAAATATTATGCAAGATGATCATCCCTAAGACACACTAGGAAAGTTTATAGCCATAAATGCCTACATCAAGAAGTTAGAAAGATCTCAAATTAACAATCCAACTTCACAACTAGAGGAACTATAAAAACAGGAACAAACTTACCCCAAAGATTGCAGAAGAAAATAAATGATCAAAATCAGAGCAGAGCTAAACAAAATTGAGATTCAAAAATCCATACAACAGATCATCAAAAGCAAAAGCTGTTTTATTGAAAGGATAAACAAGATTATAGGCCACCAGCTAGATTGAGAAAAAAAGAGAGAAGATACAAATAAGTATAATCATAAATTACAAAGATGACATTATACCCAATCACACAGATATACAGAATATCCTTAAAGATTTTTATCAACATCTCTATGCACACAAACTAGAAAATCTAGAGGAAATGAATAAATTCCTAGAAACACACAACCTCCCAAGACTGAACCAGAAAGGAAATAACACCATAAACAGATCAATAATAAATTCTAAAATTATATCAGCAATAAAAAGCCCACCAACCAAAAAAAAGTCCTTAACCAAATGGATTCATAATAAAATCCTACTAGATGTACAAAGAGCTAGTACCAATCCTACTGAAATTATTCCAAAAGATTTGAGGAGGGATGCCTCCCTACCTGATTCTACAAAGCCAACATCATCCTGATACCAATATCTGGCAGAGACAATAAAAAAGAAAACTTCAGGCTGATATCCCTGATGAACATAGATGCAAAAATCCTAAACAAAAGACTAACAAACCAAACCCAGGAGCACATCAAAAAGTTAACTGACCATGTTCAAGTAGGCTTTCCTCCATAACCCTAGGATGCAAGGTTGGCTCAACATAGGCAAATCAATAAATGTGATTCACCATATAAACAGAATTAAAAACAAAAGCCATATGGTAATTTCAATCGATGTAGAAAGAGCTTTTGATAAAATCCAACATCCTCCATGGCAAAACCCTTAAGAAATTAGGCATCAAAGGGAAGTACCTCAAAATAATAAGAGCTATCTCTGACAAACCCACAGCCAGCATCATACTGAATAGGAAAAAGCTGGAAGCATTCTTCTTGAGAACTAGAACATGGCAAGGATGCCCCCTCTCATCACTCCTGTTTAACATAGTACTGAAAGTCCTAGCCAGAGCAATCAGGCAAGAGAAAAAAATAAAACGCGTCCACATAGGAAAATAAGAAGTCAAACTATCTCTCTTCAAGGATGACATGATTCCATATCTAGAAAACCCTAAACACTTTGCCAACAGGCTCCTAGAACTGATAAACAACTTCAGTAAAGTTTCAAGATACAAAATTAATGTACAAAAATTAGTAGCATTTCTATACATCAATAACGTTCAAGCTGAGAAATCTCAAATTAGAAACCTCAAGTTAGAAAGATCTCAAATTAACAATCCAACTTCACACCTAGAAGAACTATGAAAATGAGAATGTTTTTGTAGCTCATCAGGAATGCAATCACATTTACAACAACAACAGAAAGGATAGAATACCTAAGAATACCTCTAACCAAGCAGGTGAAAGATCTTTACAAGAAGTGCAAAACACTATTGAAAGAAATCAGAGATGACACAAACAAATGAAAAAACATTTCATGCTCAAGAATTAACATCATTAAAACGGCCACACTAACCAAAGCGATTCATAGATTCAATGCTATATCTATTAAACTACAAATGTCATTTTTCACATAATTAGAAAAACTATTCTAAAATTCACATGAAACCAAAAAACAGCCTGAATAGCCAAAGCAATTCTAAGCAAGAAGAACAAAACTAGAGGTATCACATTACCCAACCTCAAAGTATACTATCACACACCTACAATTATTATCTGATCTTCAGAAAAACTGACAAAAATGAGTAAGAAGGAAAGAATTCTTTATTAATAAATGGTGCTGGGATAACTGGCTCACCATATGCAAGAGAATGGTACTGGACTCCTACCTTTCACTATATACAAAAATTAACTCAAGATAGATTAAAGACTTAAATGTAAGACTTCAAATTATAAAAATCCTAGAAGAAAATCTAGGAAATGTTCTTGACATTGGCCTTAGCAAATAATCTAAGTCCTCAAAAGCAATTGCAATGAAACCAAAAATTGACAATGGATCTAATTAAAATAAACAGTTTCTGCACAGCAAGAGAAACTGTCAACAGAGTAATGAGGTAACCTACCAAATGGGAGGAAATATTCGCAAGTTATGAATCTGACAAAGGCCTAAAATCCAGAATATATAAGGAACTTAAATCAACAAGCCAAAAACAAACAATCCCATTAAAAAGTAGGCAAAGGACATGAACAGACACTTCTCAAAAGAAGACATACAAGTGGCTAACAAACATGAAAAAATGCTGAGCATAACTAATAGAGAAATGCAAATCAAACCATAACGAGATACCGTCTCACATGAGTCAGAATGGCTTTTGTTGGAAAGTCAAAAAATAGATGTTGGTGGGGCTGCGGAGAACAGAGAACACTTACACACTGTTGGTGGGACTGTAAATTAGTTCAGCCACAGTGGAAAGCAATTTGGAGATTTCTCAAATAACTAAGAATTGATCTACCATACCACCCAGCAACCCCATTACTGGGTATATACCCTAAGGAAAATAAATTATTCTCTCAAAAAACACATGGACTTGTATGTCTATCACAGCACTATTCACAATAGCAGAGACATGAAGTCAACCCATGAGCCCATCTATGGTGGATTGGATAAAGAAAATATGGTACACATATGTATCATGGAATAGTACACAGCCATAAAAAGAATGAAATTATGCTCTTTGCAGCAACATGGATGTAGCTGGAGGCCATTATTCTAAGTGAATTAATGCAGGAACAGAAATGCAAATACCACATGTTCTCACTTATAAGTGGGAGCTAAGTATTGGGTATACATAGACATAAAGGTGGGAACAATAGACACCAAAGACTATAAGAGAGGAGAGGAGAGGGAGGGAGTGGGGCATGGGTTGAAAAACTACCTGTTTGCTACTATGTTCACTACCTGGGTGATGGGTTCCATCATACTCTGATATGGTTTGGGTCTGTCCCCACCCAAATCTCATCTTGAATTCTCATGTGTTCTAAGAGGGACCTGGTAGGAGGTAACTGAATCACGGGGGCAGGTCTTTCCCTGCTGTTCTCATGATAGCAAATAAGTCTCATGAGGTCTGATGGTTTTAAAAAGGGGAGTTTTCCCTGCACAAACTCTCTTCTCTTGTCTGCCACCATGAAAGACATGCCTTTCACCTTCTGCCATGATTGTGAGACCTCTCCAGCCATGTGGAACTGTGAGTCCATTAAACATCTTTCTTTTGTAAATTGCCCAGTCTCAGGTATGTCTTTATTGGCAGTGTGAAAACAGACTAATACATACGCCAAACGTCAGCATTACACAATACACGTTTGTAACAAACCTACATATGTACATGCTGAATCTAAAATAGAAGTTAAAAAAAGTTAAACCCTGAAATATTTAAACAAACAAATAAATAAGATGTTAAAAAATCCTGTAGGAATTTAAATATGACATAAGTGATTTTTTTCCAATGACATAGAAATCTATTTTTACAAAGAAAGTTGAGAAGTAAAAGAATATATTGGTGTTTCTCCATAAAATTCTTGAGAAAAACTTTTGCTAGTGTTTGGAAACAATTCCCGGAGATAAACCAGATTAATAAGACTTAATCCTCAAGCAGAGAGAGCCAATTTATTGTGTTTCCAGAGTATAATAGTAATGTTCCTCAAAAACATGAAACTTCTTTATTGCCCTCTGTGTCCCAATGTGTCTACTTAAAGTATCTTCCCCTGTTCACTCCATCCCATACCTGCCCCAATTATTCTCTATAATATTAGGCTGTTTCACAATTGTCATATAAACCACTACTGTCTGAAATTATCTCTTCAGGTGTTTATTGGCTGTTTCCCTCCATTAGAATAAAAACCTTATAAGAAAAAGAGCACTGTCTTGCTAATTTCGACTATGCATGCACTCTCACATACGCACACACAACTTGTAGAAGAGTGGTTTTCAAATATTGTGTTCAATAAATACATGAATTAGTAAGTGAACAAAAGTCACCAAATAATGCTGTAAGTTTTGGAAGCTAGAAGGGAGAATCATTTGCGGGTAATTACCTCTGCATTTATCAAGATGCGCTTCCTAGTAATATAATAAATTGGTATTCTGGATCTTAACTCAATTGTTTGTAAGTTTAGGAAGAAATGTCGCCCGAGTCTTACCATTTCAGAGTGATGATACAACGTAAGAGATTTTTGAACCCCCTGACACAAATATGAGATTAAGATACAGCTATTTCTCCTGAGACATAGCCTGGAACAGTGAGACGCCCTTTTTTTTTTTTTTTTTTTTTTTTTGGCTATCTTCAGTGCTTCAGCCCACAGTTGTTCTAACCTTACCAAGAAAACAATAATTATATTCCAGTGACAGTTATGGAAAATAAATATTATAAAGTATCATCTTTTAAAAGCCCCTTTTCATTTCTTTCTTTCATTTGCTTTTAAATTAAAAAATAATAATTATAGATTCACCACAAGAAGTTGCAAAACAAAACAAAAAGTACAGAGTACAGGAACATTTCTTGTACCCTTCATCCAGTTTCCCACAATGGTGCTATTTTTGAACCATGAATATGGAAACAGAAAGTAGGATCTAATCTGTCTCAATACATACCAAAATGAGAATAAATCTCATGCCATTTTTCTTCATTTGCTCAATCAGAAGACTGAGGTTTTGAAAGTTGGCACTGAGGGTGAAATCCAGCTTCCGGTTCATGTAATCGATGTCTACATGCTGGACGTCCTGCAGAAAGAAGCAGCAAGGTGCTTGGAACCCTGCAGCAGGTGCCCTGCAGGGCACACTAACTGCTCTACCAGGCCCCTGATCCTGCTGCCCGCCTGCCCCAGTCCAGGCCCGTCTTCATTCCTCATCTCATTACTTCCCTCTGCTGACTTTTCAATTCTGCAGATTGAAATTGCTTTCTGATGCCTGCATGCAGTTCACCTGTGCTCACTCCTTCTCCTTCTGTTTCCCCAATTGGAACTCTATCCCCTTTCCTTTCCTCAATTCATGTCTTTCCCGCTCTTCAAATCTCAAACTCGGTCTGTCAAACAAAGTTCTAATTGAAATGTTCAAGGGTAGAAACTGGGACTTTCCTAGGAAACAAACAGGATTGTATATCTGGGGTTTTTTTCTACAGTAAATCTGGCTGATTGTTAAAAACTCTCAATAAACTAGGTACTAAAGGAGCATATCTCACAATAATAAGAACCATAGATGACAAACCCACAGCCAATATCATACTGAATGAGCAAAAGCTGAAAGCATTCCCCTTGAAAACCAGCACAAGACAAGGATGTCCTCGTTCACCACTCCTATTCAACGTAGTATTGGAACTTCTGGCCAGGGCAATCAGGAAAGAGAAATAAATAAAAGGGCCAGGCACGGTGGCTCACGCCTGTAATCCCAGCACTTTGGGAGGCCAAGGCAGGTGGATCACCTGAGATAAGGAGTTCAAGACCAGCCTGGCCAACATGGTGAAACCCCATCCCTACTAAAAATATTTTAAAAATTAGCCGAGCTTGGTGGCCCACACCTGTAGTCCTAGCTACTCAGGAGGCTGAGGCAGGAGAATCACTCAGGAGGCAGAGGTTGCAGTGAGCCGAGATTGTGCCATGACACTCCAGCCTGGGCAGCAGAGGGAGACTCCGTCTCAAAAAAAAAAAAAAAAAAAAAAAGAGAGAGAGAAATAAAGGGCATTCAGATAGGAAAAGAGGAAGTCAAACTTTTCATATCTGCAGATGACATGATCCTGTATCTAGATACTAGATCTTGTCATATAGACAAGATCCTATATCTAGAAAACTCCATCATCTCAGCCCAAAAGTTTCTTAACCTGATAAGCAACTTCAGCAAAGTCTCAGGATACAAAATCAATGTACAAAAATCTCTAGCATTTCTATGCACCACCAACAGTCAAGCCTAGTTCCAAACCACAAATGAACTCCCATTCATAATTGCCGCAAATAAAATACCTAGGAATACAGCTAACCAGGGAGGTGAAAGATCTCTACAAGGAGAACTACAAACCACTGTTCAAAGAAATCAGAGATGACACAAACAAATGGAAAAACATGCTCATAGATAGGAAGAATCAGTATCATTAAAATGACCATACTGCCCAGACCAATTTATAGATTCAATGTTATTCCCATTAATCTACCATTGACATTCTTCACAAAACTAGAGAAAACTGTTTTAAAATTCATATATGTAACCAAAAATGAGCCCAAATAGCCAAGGCAATCCTAAGCAAAAAGAACAAAGCTGGAGGCATCAGGCAATCCCCCTCAGGGCTACAGTAATCAAAACAGCATGGTACTGGTACAAGAACAGACGCATAAACCAGTGGCAAATAATAGAGAACCCAGAAACAAGACCATACACCTACAACTATCTGATCTTCTACAAACCTGACAAAAATAAGCAATGGGGAAAGGACTCCCTATTCAATAAATGGTGCTGGGAAAACTGGCCAGCCATATGCAGAATGGAAACTGGACCCCTTCCTTACACCAACATATAAGAACTACATTATTCTATAGCTTTCTGGAATGTCTACTCTCTCTATGCAGTACCAACCCAGGTTCCTGCACATGAAACTTACTCAAACCATGATTGTTGAATAATAACTAAAGTGGTTAATATTTAGTTGAAAAAAAAGAAGTTGCTTCTTTTTAGCCCAAGGGGATAGTCCCCTGCATTGCCATATGACCCTAGGTGAAACTTGTTTGGTAAAACAGAGACTTGTGCATAAGCCAAAATTTGGAAAAGAATAAACCAGCATATCATTAACATTGATTACTTTGGTAAGGTATATTTGTGGATTTTTTCATCTTGTAATTTTCCTATTTTCTAATTTCTGTTTAATAAGTACATAGTATTAAAGTATATACAAAGAAAAAAAATTCAGCCTGGATGTATCAAGTTATCTTTGATAACATCATAGCACTTCTAATATAAAATTAGCCACAAATTCCTGTAACTAATTACACCTTGGGCTGAGTGAGGGTTTCATACATAGGGAATCTGGGCTGCCACCATTGCATCATACAAACTGGAGATTTCAGCATCATTCTGGTATCCATAGCGACTCAGCTGGAATCCCAAGGCCCAGTATGGAATCATTGCTGGCCGACCGATCAACTAGAATAAAAAGAAAAATGCATCCAGATAGACTTCTTAGGGAAGAAAAGGTGGTTGACTTATACTTGAATAAACTTGAGTGTTTCTGCTAAGTACGGTCTAAGAGGCCTCACCCAAGAAAGATAAGAAAGTCCAATAAATGTGGAGCAACTACAGACATGCAGGATGATAGAAACGTTGTAAGTGAAGTTTTTTTTATATTCCGGAGTTTTCATTCTAGGAAACCAGAGAATTTTCTGGTTATTACTGATTAGCAAGTCTCAGGCTGTTTAGCAAGTGAGGAACACATGGGATATTAACATGGCTTTATAGAACCATAATACTAAAATATGATTTCAGCAAAGGCAGTAATAATCTAGTACTGACACTCAAGAGTCAAAGGAAAAAACTGCCCTATCTCAGTGCTAATAATGTGGTAATAGCCAATAAATATTTGACAATATATTGATGGACAGAATGGCTTCTAACCTCTGTGTATTGCTGAGTTACAAGTTCAGGGGTTGGCCCCAAAACAATGTAGAAGTCCAAAATCCCTCCTGTGGTGCGGTATGTCAGGGCCGGAGTGGGCTGTAATGTCACATCTGTAAGAAAAACACCACACATGAGGCACATCCTTGGAGTTGTAAATTACCCAGATAGAAAACCTGCTCTAAGATTTAGAATCAGAGGTGTATTTGCAGTACCCCAAATGTAATATGCAACCTCAGCAACTTTTATAACTGTGAATGGGAGCCAAAGTGTCACAGTAAAATAGGCTATGCCAGAGTAGGAGCCATAATTGATCAAAATTCCATGCCTAACACCTGATCCAGAGTTCTTAATAAATCTTGAATAAATAGATGAATAAATGGAAAGTCAAGTTTATTTGTTCCATTTCCCTTGCCCCCTGAATGTCTCTATTTCTATTGATACCAGGTCAAAATAGAGCGGTCACAGCTGTTTCTGGTGGTGCATGGGAGCTGTGCCTATGCCTTACCCATGGCATTGCTATTTAGCAGGAGCACTCCATGGGCACTACCATCCTCCTCCAGTGCCATGTAGTAAGGGTGGACACCATAGGAATTCTTCTTGTACTGGGAGTCACGAGGGTAATAAACAAAAAGAAAATTCAAGATATTGTTTTCATACCATAACCCAAACAGCAAACTCTTTACTCATCATTAAAGATTCAGCTCGATGTCATGTCCTTTGTTGGGCCTTCATTGACCCTCCCTTCTACTCCAAGTTAAAAGCTGTGTCTTCCCCACTTCATGCCTTCCTCATTTATTACTATATAATTCAATTATGTATTATTACATAATTCAGTGATTCCACTGTGCTATCACAATTTCTGCATCTATTTCTCTCACTAGCCTATAAGTCTCTGGAGAGCAAAGACAGTGTCTTATTAAATTTGTAGCTAAGCACTTAGTAATGTGCCTGACAAATAGAATATATTAAGTAAAAGTTTGTGAGATAAATAAAATCCGTAACTGACAGAGGGAAATATATATATATATTTGCGAGGGAAATATATATACATATATATGCCTTTTAGGGACAAAAGAATGTGACATGTGGCCTATTACAACTTAGAGCAGAATGTATCAATATAAGATGAAGTTGATGAGCAAGGTATCATATATAAGCGTAAGGATTAAAAGAGATTTACATCGAGAGAAACTGATTGCTAAACTTATTCCATTGTCCCTACCGCAGGTGGCTCATCACGAGCAAACATTCCCCATGTGTTCCAGGTCATGTTTCTTCTGAAAGTCGTGTGCTCAGTTTCCCCAAAGCCATAGATGTACTGAGACGGCAGACGCGTAGAAATGGAGAGAAACATGTCATTGAAGGTGAAGCCAGGGAGTTGAGAATCCCAACTGCAACACAAAAGCAGACCACGCTGAGCTGGAGACCACTGGCCAGAGCTACTTGGAATGTGTTTGGAATGTCTAGTTGATTCCAAAGCCTCCTTAATTATTGCACATTTAGATTCAGGTTCAAATACTGTGACATGACCCAGGTCATAACAATGGCCCTGACTCAGGACCAAAGTTCCATGTTACATTTCTCTTCTGTAGTTTGTCAGACTGAGAGCTCCTTTTCTGGGTCCTTGAGGACCATGACTCATTCTTCTATTTATTTCAAGTTCTCAGTGCCTGGAATATCAGCTTGAGTAAATATATAAATAAACAAACAGAGTTTAAGCAAACTTTCCAATAGAAAAGCGTGAAACTCTTAGAATAACTTCTCTTGAGTTGGCCAAAGGACTTCTTACCAAAGAGGGCAACAGCGAGGAAATCACTCGCACAGCCCAAGAGAGAAGACATACACAGGAAGGCAAAGGTGCACACACAGGTGACAGCTTCTACTGGGATAGGGAACCTCACCCCAGGCAAAATCCAGACCTTCACTTCATTCTATTCAGCAGCAGGACAAGAGATGGGAGATGACAATTCCTTTTATGCTTAACATTGTGAAAAGGCTTGAAGGCTTCTGTGTCCACAGAAGCAAATGTTACAAGAAGCTATTTCTTTCTCCTTTTTAACCTTTGCCCCTCTCTCCTGCCTCTTATTATTTCTTAATGAGACATAATATGGAACTCATTTGTATCTTAGGTTATCTGCTGTGCTTATTAAATAGAGTTTTCTGTTCTACTTAAGAACAGTAAGTAGAACATGTATTTTTCTTTCTCTGAAATCAAACAATACTTCATTTCTTTAAACTTTGATTGATTATTTTTGTTAACGACTAACCAAAAACAAATTACCCATTAAAGCATGGGAAAAATAGATATACTCTAACAAATGCACACATATTTCCATAGAGTCTCTGAGATTAATATTTCACTTGAATTAATTGTAACCACTGTAATTAAATCTAGAACTACTCTAATTAGAATCAAATAAATAGTGCTTACATCACAGTGCTGGAGTTTTTGCGTTGAATCTGGATTCCGAAAGGATTGTTCTGAATCCTGACATCATACAGACAGTTTTCAGGATCACCAGCTGGTTGGGGAGGGGTGTTCAGTGGTACTGGAACCTCATACCTTTTATTAGTGGGGTCATAGATCTGGCAAGAAGAGAGAAGAAAACTTTCTGTTAAGGTCTCAGACCTAAAACCCCTCATGCCACCCCATATAATTCAGTTTCCATGTTTTTGACCAGTTTGCACCATATCAGTAGGCATCAAACATCCCCAAGCGAATGGATGTGAGGCCTGCCTGCCCACTGTGCCCCATACAGATGCTGAAGTTCAAAAATGCCTCAGTAAAACCCATTCGAAGCCAAGGAGGGCTCTTCCTCTAAAGAATTTGTGATAGAAGGGGATAGAATTTCATAAATAGAATGTGTGTGTATATGTTTGTAAGTGTGTGGCATGTAGACATGTATGTGCATAGAAATGTGTAAATTTGTGTGTGTGTGTGTGTGTGTGTATGCATATTAGGAATTAGGGAATTGAGTTTTCATATGGACTCTGAGATCTCCTTACTGTTTGAGCTTCCAGATGTTGTACAGCTTTCCCATTCCTAAAGTTTCTCTTCTGTATCCACCCCTTGTTCCTACTTACTTCACAGGACTGACATGTGGGAAGAATAAAAGGTGTGAAAAGTGTTATGCAAGGATAAGGAGTTACACTATTATGAGTGACTATCCTCTTCGTCATATTATTAGCCCCAAATTTGTGCTTAGGTGAAGGTTTTCTCCTTTCTTTCTTTCTTTTTTTATTTTTATTTTTATTTTTAGATGGATTCTCACTCTGTCGCCAGGCTGGAGTGCAGTGGTGTGATCTTGGCTCACTGCAATCTCCACCTCCCGGGTTCAAGTGATTCCCGTGCTTCAGCCTCCTGAGTAGCTAGAACTACAGGCGTGCACCACCACACCTGGCTAATTTTTTTGTATTTTAGTAGAGATGGGGTTTCACCATGTTGGCCAGGATGGTTTTGATCTCCTGACCTCACCCACCTCGGACTCCCAAAGTGTTGGGATTACAGGCGTGAGCCACCACACCTGGCCAGGTGAAGGTTTTCTAAAGTTCTGCTTGGAAATTATGTTTCTTAGACACAAAGCAGCATCATTGCCTGGGAGCTTGTTAGGAATGCAGAACCTCAGGCCCCATCCCAGATTTTCTGAATTAGAACTTTTATTTTCACAAGCTGCCCCAGTGATTCATGATACATTACAATGTGGAAAGCAATGGCTACAGCTGAGCTGTCCAAGGTGCTGTCCACAAGCCACACATGGCCTTTGAGTGCCTGACATGGGCTAGTCTGAACTGAGATTCACTAGAAATGCAAAATATACACCAGATTTTGAAGACTTAGCATAATTAGAAGATTGCAAAGTATCTCCATCAAATTTTGATTTCAAGGTGAAATGATCATATTTTAGCACATTGGTTAAATAAAATATTATTAAAATGAATTTCACTTTTAAAATATACATTTAAAAATGCACCTACTGGAAGATATGTGTGGCTCACATTATGTTTCCAGGAGACGTATTTTTTAAATGTGCATAGCAGTAGATCTCAAAGTTTGGTGTCTTGACCTGCAGCATCAGCCTCACCTGGGAGCTTGTTAGAAATGCAGATTCTCGAGGCCGGGCACGGTGGCTCACGCCTGTAATCCCAGCATTTTGGGAGGCCAAGGTGGGTGGATCACCTGAGGTCAGGAGTTCGAGACCAGCCTGGCCAAAATGGTGAAACCCTATCTCTACTAAAATACAAAAAATTAGCTGGGTGTGGAGGCGGGTGCCTGTAATCCCAGTTACTTGGGAGGCTGAAGCAGGAGAATCACTTGAACTCGGGAGGCAGAGGTTGCAGTGAGCCAAGATCGCACCACTACACTCCAGCCTGGGCAACAAGAGTGAAACTCTGCCTCAAAAAAAAAAAAAAGAAAGAAATGCAAATTCTCAGGCTAGGCCCCAGCCCAGGTCTACTGAATTGGAAACCTTAGGGGTGAGGGCCAGAAATCTGGATTTTAGAATGATCTGAAGGATGTTCTGATGCATGCTGCAGTTTGAGAACTACTGCTAGAGAAAATAATTCTAATATTAGAATTAAGTTAATGTCTCTCGTATGAGTTTGCCACAAAGCAGATGCATTTTTCTCAGGGCTAAAGGATGATTCTTTGATGATGTTTATGACCTAGAATACTCATCATTATAGGGAATTCATGGTCCTCATAGATCTAAGGTCGCATCCTGGCTTTACCGTCTACTTTCTGACCTTTCCCTCTCTACAGGCCTTAGCTCCCTCATCCATAACATGAGGGATTTGGATGAAAAGCTGTTTCAGCCAGGCACAGTGGCTCATGCCTGTAACCCCAGCACTTTGGGAGGCAGAGGGAGGTGGATTGCTTGAGGTCAGACATTTGAGACCGGCCTGGGAAACATGGCAAAACCCCGTCTCTACAAAAAATACAAAAATTAGCCAGGTGTGTTGGCGCACACCTATAGTCCCAGCTACTTGGGAGGCTGAGGTGGGAAGATGGCTTGAGCCAGGGAGGTGGAGGTTACAGTGACCTGGGATTGTGCCCCTGCACTCCAGCCTGGGTGACAGTGGGAGACCCTGTCTTGAAAAGAAAAAAATGTTTTAATTGTTTCAATGACTTCTATCCATACAGAACTGTAAGTTAAAAACTCCATATTGAGAACCAGAATCTGCAACATGGGCCTTACCTTGACCTGCAGCATGGTTGCTGTGTGATAGATCACGTTCAGGCGGAGGAAGCTGATCTTTGCAGAGAAAGAATCAGAGGCGGCAGCAGCAGCTGACTCAGGGGCCATCAGGAGGGAAAGGTCTGCAGTGATGCTGGTGTTCAGGTACTGAATGTCACTAGCAACATAATTAGGGATGGTGTCATAGTAACAGGTGGGCACTCCAGGAGTAAATGTGTCCTGGAATAACAGGAGAAAGTCTTGCTCAGCCCCTGATACAACACCAAAGCTCTCATTACTGAAGAAGCTGGTTAACACAGACTAAGTCTCTGATACATGTCCATGGTTATGGGTTGAACTGTGTCCCCTAAAAAAGATGTTAAGTCCTAACTCCTGATACCTGTAAATGTGACTATTTGGAAGTAGGGTTTCTGCAATGAATAAATTAAGATGAGGTCATTGGGATAGGCCTTGATCTGGTATTACTGGTATCCTTATTAATAAGGAAAATTTGGACACAGCGATAGACAGGTACACATGTGACTATGAAGACAGAGAGTGGGGTGATGCATCTACAAGCAAAGAAATACCCTCAAGGTCCTCAGAAGGAACCAGCTCCACTGACACCATGATCTCACTTCTAGACTCCAGAATTTTGAGGGAATAAATTCCTGTCATTCTATGCCACTCAGTTTGTGGTACTCTGTTATGGTAGCCCTAGCAAATGAACACATCCATTTTTTAAACACACACATTGACCCTCTATAATGAATGAACAGTGACGGAGCAGCAGGAAGTTTGATCTGGAGACAGGAGCCTCCAGGCAGGGTTCTACTCCCAGTGTCCTTATTGCTTCCCATGCAATCTAGAGGAAATCACTTGTTCTTTCTAGTTTCCATTTTCTCTATTGTTCAAATAAAGAGGAACAGCCTGACCTTACCCTTTCTGCTTGTGTTCTCCAATAGACAAAACAAGATTGGTTAAAATATGCAATGCATAATGCATACCCAATGTACATTATTATGTTTAAAATTGGGTTTTTAATGATATGGTCGGAGTGGCAATGATAATGGCAATAAGTTTCTCCTGATTCAGGATATCTGAGGAACATACTGATGACCTATCTTGTAGAGTTGGCAAAAGGCATGTTGCACAGTGTCCTGGTTTTCTTTAAGCCACAGACATTTGAAAAGTGTTTTCTAGGTGCTTAATTACTTCTGGGACAGTTTTTACAACTTCCTGATCAATGTGGTCATCTGTTTCTGGTCATTTACCTCCCAAAGACACCCCCGCTGCCTACAACTCTCCTTAGAGGCTGTTGGATCATCAGGGTAGCAGTTGAACTTCTCCAGGTCACTGACAGGAAGATTCCACCTAATAGAGAATTCTTGTCCCAGTACCAGTCCTTGCAGATTGGTGATGGTTACCACCTGGGGAAAGAGACAGTCACGGTGACAAAGGAAGGGAGGGAAAGCCACCCAGAAAGAGTTCTTGGTTGGAAGTCTGGAAGTCAGGACAAGGGCATCTGTTCCTTCCTTCAAAACCATTTTGCCATGAGATATTCAGAACTTGGCTGATTCCTGGGTTTTCTCACTTCATGGAGTCATTGTGGAAGTATTGGATGGGAAGAGTTTTCATCATGCTAATGAGTGTAGATCACAGGCAGGACTGTCATTGTTAGGCTTACTGTCCTCTGGGTGTGATGCTTATCAATTTAATAAAAGTAGTAATAACAACAATAGCTAAACTTTATGGAGCATTCATACAAGCCAAGCACTGTGATAACCACTTTATAAGCATGATCTCCATTAATCCTAGAGAGCAGTTCCATGCTGTGAATGTTATGACTATCTCCATTTTACAGAACAGAAAACTAAGATACAGAGACACTTAATACCCCACGAGCTGAGATTGGAGCCCCATTCTGCCTAACTCTAGAAATCAAACTCTTATCCTATGCTATATGTCTTGTCAACATGGAAGGGGGCTGATCTAAGAAATAATGAATTTCCCAGAACTTGAAATATTCAACTAACAGTGTAAGGGAATCATTCAGTAAGAGCAAAACTGGATTTCTCCTTGTGTTACTCCACTCACATTTTATTAATGGTATGAAAATAGCCTAAAACGCTAAGAACAAATATCAACTGTTTCTCAAAGAGATTCTCCCTTCAATGAGAGGACCAATGTGTAAATACCCATTGCACAATCTAGTCACTATGTCACAGCTGGGATCAGTGTCTCATTTTAACTGTGCCCAGAGAAGAACTTCCTTCTCTCAGGGTTCTGACTCCCGCTATTTTCTTCAGAGCCCTGATAAAAACAAAGCAGAGAGGTCTTTCTTTAGCATGCACACGTTTCTCCTGCATCCTCTCTGTGATGTGTTGGACCTCCCAGCAAGTCAGTTGTGTCTGATTGCCCACGGTTAAAAGAGCAAAGTAGGGCCGGCTGTCAGAGCCAAGTCCTCTGGAAAGCGCCCCGCAGAATGGAAGGATCTCTTACCTTTGTGGAAGCACTGTAGACAACGCTTGGATGGGAGGTGGCAACATTATTCAGTAAGACGGTAAAATCAGCTGGCTGTTTGTCCATTCCCAAGATTGTGATATCTGTAAACATGAGGTTGTCAGTGTCCGTATAATTATTATTTATAATCTTTGCTTGTAGATGGTTCTGGGAGAGGGAAAAAAGTCAGATTAGAAACCAGGTACTTCAGACCCTTATTATCCCTAAATACCAGTCAATGTCTCATTTTCTGAGATCCAAGCTGTTTCCTTTTCTCTGCAGTTTCAAATGTTGCTAGGTCATCATCCTTAGGGAACTCGTTCACTCAGACTCTTATCAATCCTAAATTTTTAAGTAATATTTCATCTTTGCTTGGTTCACTGGTTCTTTACTGATTTTATTAATGAGAAAATATGTCCCTGACACTGTAGAATTTTCAAGCAGACAAGATAGGTACTCACACAGTAAACAAAAAGATAAGAGCCTCATTGGGACACAAAGATAAAGACATACACATATACACCAAAAGGGCCCAAGTAATTTTTTTCCTTTTATTTTACTAATAATGATGATAAGAGCTAAGAATATTTGAGTGTGTATTATGTGCCAGGCACTGTGCTAAGCATTTGACATGTATTACTTCATTCAGTTTTCACAGCAGACTATGAGGTTGAAGCTATAATTACTCTCATTTTTCAGATGAGGAGACTGAAGCACAGAAAATTAAATAACTTATTTAGGGAACAAAGGTGACACAGTTGAGCTATGACAAAGAAGGTAGAAATTAAGACTGAAGAAAAAAGTAGCAGTTTGATAATTTAAAAAATTAGAAGTCCCATACATATATGCCCAAATGATTTTTTACAAAGACAGATTTTTTCAACAAAGGTGCTGGGGCAACGGGACATACACAGGTAAAAGGTTGAACCCCAACCTAAATCTTACATATTATATAAAAATTAACTCAAAATATATCACAGACTTAAATGTAAAAGGTAAGACTATATTTTTTTAAATGAGAGATAATATTCAGAATCTAGGACTTGGCAAAGAGATCTTAAACTTGACATCAAAAAGCACAATCTATAAGGAAAATAATGATAAATTAGATTCATCAGAATTAAAAACGTACATATATAGATGGTAAACAGACATATGAAAAGATGTTAAACATCATTAGCCATCAGAGAAATACAAATTAAAAACACAATGAGCTATAACTACACACCAATCAGAAAAGCCTAAAAAATTAGTGACAACATCAGATGCTGGCCATGATGCAAAGATATTAGATCACTCATATGTTGCTGGTGGAAGTGAAAACAGTGCAGCCATTCTGGAAAACAGTTTGGAAGTTTATTATAAAACTAAACATGCATTACCATAAGACCCAGCAACTGCACTCTTAGGCACTTATTAAAGAGAAAAAAAAACTTATTGCCAGGCGTGGTGGCTCATGCCTGTAATCCCAGCACTTTGGGAAGCTGAGGTGGGCGGATCATGAGGTCAGGAGTTCGAGACCATCCTGATCAACATGGTGAAACCTCGTCTCTACTAAAAATACAAAAATTAGCTGGGCGTGGTGGTGCATGCCTGTAATCCCAGCTACTCAAGAGGCTGAGGTAGGAGAATCTCTTGAACGCAGGAAGCGGAGATTGCAGTGGGCTGAGATCACGCCACTGCACTCCAGCCTGAGCAACAGAGCAAAACTCTGTCTCAAAGCAAAACAAAACAAACAAAAAAAAACTTAGGTTCACATCAAAACCTATACATGAATGTTAGTAGCAATTTTAATTTATTTGTAACAGCTCATGACTGGAGCCAACCCATATACTCCTCATCAAGTGAGTGATTTTTAAAAGGTGGTACGCCCATAACCTGGAACACTACTCAGCAATAAAAAGGAGCAAGCCATTGTCACACACAACTTGGATGGGTTTTGAGGGAACTATGCTGAATGAAAAAGCCAATCCCAAAGGTTGCAAACTGTTTAGTTCTCTTTACAGAACACTCTTGAAAGGACAAAATTATAGAAATGGCGAACAGATGATTGGTTGCCAGGGGCTGAGGAGGGATAGGGGGAGGAAGCAAGTGGACACGCTATTAAAGGGCAGCAGGAGAGATCTTTGTGCTAATGAAATGTTCTGTATATCGACAGCATCAATGCCAGCATTCTGGTTTGAAATTGTGCTATAGGTTTATAAGATGTTACCATAGGAGAACCTGGGCATAGGAGTACATGGGAACTCTATGCTAGTTCTTACAGTTGCATGGCGATCTTTAATTATCTCAAAATAAAAAAGTTACTTTAAGATATATATTTTGTATATCTTATATATGTAATATTATATATATTCTATATCTTAAAGTAGATCCATTTTTATATATATAGATATAGATACATATATACATTTAAAAGAAAGGAGAAATAAGAGAGAGAGAAAGACCACTTCAAAAAAAAGTTCTGCCCATACACAATCAGGTTTCTAAGAAAACCAAGTCAGAATTCCCTCATTTTCTGCTAGCCTTGCTGCTTTTTCTTCTCTCAGTCCCCTTGGGAAATAGATATGAGGCAAGCGATATTCTGTATCTTCCAGCCTTTAAAAGCCACTACTTTATACCTGTGCCAAAGGCCAAGTTTTACGTGCTACAAAGGACAGCCATTATGGAAGAACCTTAAAAAGGTGCTATACCACTCACTAACCCAGCCACACCTCATATACACTTGCAAACCTCAAAAAAGGCACATCTTGGAAGCCAGGACCCATCACATAAAACTCAAAGGCAATGGTTTTTTTTCCAGGAAAAAAAAAGTTCTGCACAGAACTCATACTGGTTTTGTAGCAGCTTATAAGCCTGACACATTAAACACTTTCATGTTCATTTGATTCCTTTTTGGAATCACGACAGTAAAACCCTGTCTCTGTGGCACATAACCATGTGTCTATATTAAACTAAAAACTCAAAGAGCCTTCCCAGCAAGGAGCATATGCTGTGTGTTCCTCAAACAAAGTACTTACAGAGGTAACAGAGAAATCATATAGAATATACTTCTTTTCAGTTACAGCATCTAAAAAAGAAAGAGGAGTACCCGTTACTATGGGAAGCCAATCAGCCAGGGAGTCCTGCTCTTCTCTTCATTTCATCTGGAATTCCTTTACCAACCATCTAGTTCTGCTCATCTGAGTTCTGTGTGTTTTTTTCAAACTTCTGCAAATATTTCCTGGACCATTTTCTCTAAATTCACATGTCAGTCAGTGGTATCATTTCGCTGGCATGTAAAACATTTTGATTTGCATTATATTTATCTATATGTGCATTGTATCTATCCTGCTGGATCATGAGTTCCTCGAGGTCAACACAATACATACTAATTCCATGTAGGACAGGATTTTTATATAATCACGTAAGCTCATGTGAGGTGTTTACATGGAAACCTTACAGTGAAAAGACACACTATACAAATTAGATATTTCTTCCACAAACCAAAGCAGTATTTTCCAAAGCTATTAAAAAAGTGTATTATCTGTTATTAATAATAATATCCAAGGAAGAGAATAATTAAGCTAAATGCAATAATGCCAGTTGCTTTGGTAGAGTCAGTAACACATAATTTGTGCATTTGAAGTCTATTTTAATGCATTGTGCCTGGCTAATGGAATTTTCAGAATGGATTTTAACCCATTGACTCTAAGCTACAGATGTAAACGACAGTGCTAATAGGGTTAGTATCATACTGGGCAGCCTATGATGACTAATTTTTAGGGAGAACCACAGTGATCCACAGGGATGGTGCCTTGAGAAAGTCTACCTTTAGATACACCGTCATCCCAGTACAGCTCCCCCTTTGCTTCTCTCTTATAGTCCAAAGCGATGATGAGTCCCAGGGAATTCCTCCGGCTGTAAAAGAGTACTTCCCAGTTTCAGAGAATGTAGACGAGATGGAACTGTGTGAAACCAGCCGCCTTCAGCCCCCAGGGACAGATAATCCAAGAGTCTATACCAGAAACTGCGTAGATGTTGATATTGGGTGGACACATGGGAGCTGGGTGTGGGCAGGCAGCAGGGGTTGACAGTGAGTGGACATAAAGGGAAGGGTGGACAGAGGCAGTTCCTACTGAAAACTGTTTGGGTTGCAATACATAATACCAACAATTAGCCTTATTAGGTGCTTACCATGTGTCAGGCACTCTTCTAAGTGTCCCGCACACATTATCATTTATATTAATTCATTTAACCCTCATAATAACTCTACAAAGTTAAACTATCATCATCTCCAGTTTACCAATAATAAGCAGAAGCACAGAGAAGTAAGTTACCCAAGGTAAACACATCCAGTATGTAGCCCAAACCAAGGCTTGAACCCAGGTTCTGTAGAATCTGAGCTCTTGACCCTCAAACGATGTTGACTTCCACATGATAACCTTTATCTCCTATTTAACTCAAATTCTTTCCCACAGTAGGGAATATACCTAAGGACAATTTCTGGCCATAGGGAGATCCTCCTCAGTGATTACTTTGACTAGTCCTATAATCTGATTCAATCTCAAAGTGAAGGACTCTGCAGATGTCCTTAGCAGACTACTGTCTACTAAATAGGGACTAAGATGCCAATTTTGGATCAACTTTGAAAGGAGTAGGGGATGATTACTGATGGGTGACTTACCCCTTGGCTCATCCACAAAAACCCCTATTTGTCTTTCTCATAATGCCCTGCTGCATTAGAGCACCAGAATAGTCATACCTTAGAAGAGTAAGGAGCTTACCTGGCTTCTGTGGTTGTGTTTGGCTTCTGAGTGGGAAATATGTAGCCCCCTCGCAGATGAAGTCCTATCTTATCACCTGGGAGAAGCATATTCACCAACTGTTTCCTCCATGGGATGGCCACTCCCTAATCAGCAACAACAACAAAAGATAGATCAGGTAATAAGCTGTTTCAGCTAGGAGAGGCCTTAGGTATCATCTCATTCAGTTGACATATTTTAAAGAAGAGAAAAGCACAGACCCCCAAAGTAAAGTGACTTGCTGAAAGTATATGGGTAGTAGAGGGCAAAGCTGACACTCCAACCCCCTTTATTTATTTACATTACATCAAGGTGTAGCCCACACCTGGGCTTCAGTTTCTAGACTATCACAGCCAAATGGCAAAGCCTAGTCCTGATAGCTACACAATAGCCAGGTTGATATAATGAATTTCCATAAATCTACTCCAGTTATTCAAATTATTTCATTGTACATTTGGAAAGGCCTTCTGCTATGGTCTGAATGCCTGTGTAGCCTCAAAATTTATATGTTGAAACTTAATACCCAGAGTGATAGTATTAAGGGGTGGAGACTTTTGTGAGGTGATTAAGTCATGAGGGAGGAGCAAGGAGGTGCCATCAATGAAGCAGAGAGGGCCTTCACCAGACACGGAATCTGCCAGCACCTCGATCTTGGACTTGCCAGCCTCCAGAACTGTGAGCAATAAATTTGTGTTGTTTATAAATTACCCAGTGTAAGGTGTTTTTTTGCCTTATCCTGAACCAACTAAGATGCATTTCTCACAGAAAAAGGACCACAATCAACTAACTATAAATCTTGTACTATTTTTCTATGGCAAGCTCCCAAGACTGCTGCTTTAGAATTGCCCTCTGCTAGAGGCAGGTCTCTGAGCCAACCAGGGCTGCCTTACTTACTGTCTCATAGTCATACCAGGTGGCATCAGGTATGTATGCTTTCACTTCGTCCACACCCTAGGTAAACAACAACAATGAGTAGCATTAGCATTCCCCTCTCTACAGTTTACAAAACACCTCCAGGCATCATTGCATGTGCTTATCTGAACAATCCTGAGAGACGTTGGATCATCCCATTCTACAAAGGAAAACACAGACACATAAAGTTTGAGCAATTTACCCAAAGCAGAATGTAGCTAAAAATGATTTGTTTTGCTCAAAGCTGCTGCACTTTCTAAGAGAAGCAGAGAAAGTCCATTCACTGAGTTAGTCACATAATTTGACAGTTGGGAGGACAGTAAGCCAGCCAGGCCCCAGGAAAGCCTCCCAGCAGGGCCACTGGTTGTTTAGCGGGACCTGTCATCAGATGGTGTGGCTAAAACACCAGCTAAAAGGGCCTTTGACATGGGTACATTGGCAATATTTCATGTTTACAACCAGATCAGCATAATCTTTCCTGATCCTTGCCCCACACTTTGCCACTCACCCCTGCTTCCAATCACACTTAATAGGATACACATGGTCCTTCATAGTTGGCCTTCAGAACATCGCTTTCCCTTTGCCCAGCACTCCTCTCTCCCCCGCTTCTCGTCTCCACAGGTATTCTCTCTTTGCAGCCCAGCCTAACCCAATCCAAGAGCACACCCACTCTGGACAAAGGAAACTATAGACAGATGTTCAGCACATACACCCCAAAGTATTTAAAGCCATTGTCAATGCTGCAGCCATATGCCTAAGGACTTAGGCTTTAATTTTAAGGCAATTTTACAACATAAAAATTGTTTTGTTTGGTGGGGCAGTGGGACCAAGATTTACTACTTTTTAAAAAATTTCTAAACTTTCATGGTCTCTCTCATTTCTATTCATATTTTGATATAAATGCAATCATAGATACTCAGGAACCAACTTATCCAGCATAGAACCATGAGGACAAGTGCAATACCCCCTTTCATTGTTTAGATGATAAACATACTTCATATAAAACAGGCGTGATGAGGAGTCCAGGTCCCCATAAGAACTGCTCATGCACATCCCACGTGGCTGAGTCCTGGTAGAACCTAGTAAAAAGGTAGCACAGTGAAGGCAGGTGAAGTCTCCAATACAGGACAACAGCACATTAGGTAACAACAAGATCCTAACTAACCTTGCTATCACTAACAAAGTCAAGTGAAACTACAATCAGAAAGGGAGTCTTTGAGAATCAGGAAACTCACTCGTGTATAAGGGGCCTTGCTACCGTCTCTCCCTGGGTGTGAGCACGGTAGAAAAGGGTATAGAGATAGGGCAGCAAGGTGTAGCGGATGTTCAGATAATGTCTGGAGGAATTCAGCAGCAGGGAATCGGCACCAAAGGCAGCAGGATCCTGGTCCTAGGAGAAAATGGAAGGAACGGCTGAATATTTCTTTCCATCATAGTTCAGAAGTTCTCTTACAGTAAGAAGTTTCCCAGATGAAAGTAGCCAGTTCCTCCAACTTGGAGAACATCAAAGCATTTCTAGAACTGAAAAGATACTGACCCTACTCCTTCATTTTATACATGAGAAAACAATATCAAGGATTATATGACTTTGCCAATGTAGAATTGCAAGCAAGTTGCAGTTTAAATTTGGTGTCTATCGGCCAGGCACAATGGCTCCTGCCTGTAATCCCAGCACTTTGGGAGGCTGAGGCAGGTAGATCACAAGGTCAGGAGATGGAGACCATCCTGGCCAACATGGTGAAACCCTGTCTCTACTAAAAATACAAAAATTAGCTGGGTGTGGTGTCACGTGCCTGTAATCCCAGCTACTCGGGAGGCTGAGGCAGGAGAATCGCTTGAACCAGGGAGTTGGAGGTTGCAGTAAGCTGAGATTGTGCCATTGCACTCCAAACTGGCAACAGAAAAATAAAAAATAAATAAAAATTAAAAAAATTGGTGTCTGTCTTCTGAGGGCAGTTTGTAGCAGCCCCAGAGTGAAATGGAAGCCCCACAGGGGTTGTCATGGAGATAAAGTGGGACCTGCTCCCTCCAAAGTTGCTCCAATTTATTTTATATGTTGAGGTTTCTCATAATATATTATTTGGAAAATAATATAAGTTGTACAACTACTAAAAAAAAATCCACTGCCTTATAAGCCACATTGCCTGCCACCACGGTCTGTAATCCACCATTTCCTTTCCATGTGCTTGTGTGAATTTTAATTTTAACATTTTATGTCCAGTTTTATCTGTAATGTTTCCATCATCAACATTTGTTTTATTTTCCCTATCCCAAAGATTAGTGACCTCTATTTATTCTTTGACATACATTGTGCAAATAAATTATGAAGATGGTTTTTAGCGGATTTTATCCAAAAGTAAAAAAATAACCCTTCAGAAGAAAAATCTAATTTTCCTTGGACCCAGAGATGGAAATTTTCCATCATTGATCAGCATTCATTTTGTTCATTTTTCATGTAATTTGGAACATGTGAAAGACATACACGTCATCTTTTGACATGTCATCCTATACTGCATTACTGAGACTGAGTTTGGGATACAGTTACCTGAACTTTTTTTTCTTTTGCTCCCTAAGAGGCCCATTTCTCCCCCTCTAAATAGAATGATTCCATGAGACCACTCTACGCCCCCAGTGTAGGGCTCATGAAAACTCTAAGGCCAAACATTAAAGAGAATAACACTCCACAGCCTCCATCACCCCGGTTGTCAACTGACAAAAGTACAGAGCTGTGCTGCCCACTATGGTGGCCACGAACCACATGAAGTTATTGAACACTTGAACTGTGTTTATTGAGACTGAAGAAGTAAACTTTCCATTTTATTTGATGATAGTTACTTTAAATATAAATCTTAAAACAATCAATGTAAATTTTTTTTTCCATTAAACCAACTTTATTGCTTCGGTAGAATTGCATTTTACTTCAACTGCATACAAAAAATCTTAGCATATAAACTGAGATATGCTACAAGTGTAAAATGCATACCAAATTTCGAAGACCTAGTAGAATAAAAAGGATATAAAATAGCTCATTAATAATATTTTGTGTTAAACACAGGTTGAAATGATAATGCTATGTAATATATACACACATATATATGTATACACATTGACCTGTATAAAGTATTTTTAAAATAATGTTCCTGTTTCTTTGTACTTTGTTTTTGTTTTGTTTTGAGATGGAATTTTGCTCTTGTTGCCCAGGCTGGAGTGCAATGGCACGATCCTGGCACACCGCAACCTCTGCCTCCCGGGTTAAAGAGATTCTCCTGCCTCAGCCTCCCAAGTATCTGGGATTATAGGCATGGGCCACCACACCTGGCTAATTTTGTATTTTTAGTAGAGACAGTGTTTCTCCATGTTGGTCAGGCTGGTCTCAAACTCCCGACCTCAGGTGATCCTCCCACCTCAGCCTCCCAAAGTGCTGGGATTACAGGTGTGAGCCACAGCACTCGGCATCTTTGTACTTTTTAAATTTAAACTGACATATGTGGCTTTCCTTATAATTTTATTGAATAGAGCTAGTTTAGTCAAAAGAAAACATGTGCTTAAACCTAGCTTCCTGGGTTATCTGAGTGTTCTTACCTACGTAAGTCTTCTAGGACACAGCTTCATGAAGAGCACCTACCCACCTGCTCCCAGCCACCTGCCTAGACATTTAGAAATAGTTCATCTCTCTCTAGATCACAAGTGGCTAGAAAAGCCCAGGGATAAAATGCTTTGAAGATTTGACTGTTAATCCTTCCTGGGTTAAAGACAAAGTCAAGAGCTGGAGTTAAATGATCATTAGGAAGTTATTCTAATGAACCTATTAAGAGTTAAACCACTCAATTGGGAATATTTCAACTTAAGATTACTTTATTAAAAGAAAGAACATCTCACCCTACTTGCTTCTGCCATCATCATAAACATCTCCTTAGGAGGGACTTCGAACCCACTTGTATGTACTTGCCCATCAAAAATACTATTTTGGGTGGAAGAGCCTAAAGGTGGAATGAGTCATGAGAGATAGTTGGCAAGTCCTCCCAACTACTCATAGAAAAGTAGAATGTTGTAACAAGGTGAAAGAAATTTTGAGATCACTGGCCTAAGCCTTTTTAAATTCTTTCTCCTTGCTCCTCCATACCTATGAGGGATTTCTCTTGTATTAACTGAAATAAAATACCAACAAATTCCAATTGTCCTATCTTATATAAGACAGAACAGAAGTGATGGCAGCACCATAGAAACTTTAACAAATCTTCTCACTTTGTTGGTGAGTTTCCAAGAATAAAATCTTTCAGTATATACATACCCCTTCCAATGCACCCCCACCTTGATTGATACCCTGCTTTTTAAGGCTGTGATACAAGACTTTTTTATCCTCCTTCTGCAGTTAGTGCCAACCTGTAGTATTATTTTCCTCAAATCCTCTTTAAGAGCCAGTAGGTTAGCTAATCCAAAAAGTTTCCATCACTTCTGTTGGTGACCTTACCCTGAACCCAGGCCCATTGTGATTCCTTGGTAGTGGATAAAATGCTCCAAGCTGCATCCACCTTCTGCAGAGCTCCTCTGTGACATTGTTGGTATAACCACAGATGTTGGCACCTACCTGGAGAATTAGCACACATACAAGCACTGTGGTCAACGAGAGGCGAAAGCATGCAGTGAGTATTTATATGATAAGGGAAAAGCGAACCTCTTAGTCATATCATCCCATGTTTAAGGAGATCCCAGATTCACAGGGCACATTTCCAGCCAAAGGAGAGAAACAAGATAGAATCCATCACGGACTCACTGATAGTGCAAACAATGGTCTTTGTGTTGAGGCTATTCCCTAATATTCAGTTCCCAGTTTCATACTTTCTTATTTACTAATGCTCTCTTGATGGAATTTTCCTGTGATACTAATACATTTTATTCATGCTGTCTCCTTCCTATCTTCAGAGATTCCACGGATGACAACTCAATGCTAAAGTACTACCATTCTATCTTCAGAAGGCAGCTCACGTAACACATAAAAATTGATTTTTCCAATACATATCACCTTGGAACATGCTCTTTGGTTTTTCAGATAATCTCTAACACTGCTAATTAAAAGAATGTCAACAGACAAAGGGTTAAAGTTCCCTGATTGGAAATAAGACTCACCATGGGGATGCCAAACAGGTTGAACTCAAGGATAGTGGGGATAGACCATCGGAGGTCATCCCATGTGGCCGCATTGTCCCCCAGCCAATGAGCAGCAAATTTGCCAGATCCAGCAAAAGTAGAACGGGATAGGATGAAGCTCCTATTATTCATGAAGATGGTCTCCAGCGCTCTGGAAAGGAATACAGCCAGTGGAGTGTGAGGTGGGCTGTGAATGTCTGGGACTCACCTTACAGTAACAGCAGCAATGGACTTTCTAACCAAACTGAGAAAACAACATGAGGGTGTCATAAACTTAGCACTATTTAAGAGCTTCTTTCCCATTTTTGGGTAAGGTTTCAGATCTCATATAAGACAGCACAAATCTCTATATTCTAGCCCCCATAGCAATTTCTCTAGGCTTCCATCCCCCAATTTTGTTTTCTCTATCTGGTTGGCTCTGGTTGTGGTCTGGTCCTTTTGGTCAACAGTATATCGGAACCATGATTTGGGTTCTTTGTCCCATCATCTTTCTAGTGTCCTTCGGTTCCATGAATTTCTGCCATGCATAATCCTGTTCAGCATAGCACCTGCTCCCATGGGAGCTCTGCACCCTCTGCTGGACTAAGAGGAGAGCTCATGCACCAGCTGGTACACCTCGGAAACTTCAGAACTTATTTCTGCCTTCCTCTGAAACTTCAGACTTATTCTTAGCAATTCTCAATGTTAGCAAATTTTAATCTATGCAAAATAAGAGTCATTGAAATGAGTAAGTCTCAAAAGATCGCATCTGATACTTTCTATGAAGTTAAAAACAACATAGAAAAATATTATTTTCATTGTATTATATATAAAATATTACATATTATGTAAGACAATATAGAAATGAAAGCAGGCTGGGCGCGGTGGCTCACACCTGTAATCCCAGCACTTTGGGAGGCTGAGGCAGGTGGATCACGAGGTCAGGAGATTGAGACCAACCTGGCCAACATGGTGAAACCCCGTATCTACTAAAAATACAGAAGTTAGCCAGACATGGTGGTGTGCACCTGTAGCCCCAGCTACTCATACACAGAAGGCTGAGGCAGCAGAATCGCTTGAACCCAAGAGGCAGAGGTTGCAGTGAGCCAAGATGGTGCCACTGCACTCCAGCCTGGGGGACAGAGCAAGGCTCCATCTCAGAAAAAAAAAAAGAAAAAAAAAAGAAATGAAAGCAAAGAAATTAAAAGCACAGTATTCAGAATGGTAATTACTTCAGGGTCACGGATGAACATACGGTGGGGTGACCTAGGGTTGGATGTAGGCTGTTTGCCTAGCTTTTATTCTGGACACCTTTTGAATAGGCATTTTATTGAAATGACTCTCCTCTTTTGTTTTTCTCCCCCTGTAGTAAAAAGCCCACATCTTCCATTAGACTTGTAAAATTGAACAATAATACAATTAGAGGACAGTAAGACCTGAGCCACAATTGCTGCTAGCTCTTCACAGGCAAGCTCTTCTTTCCTGCTTTCTAATGCATGGTCTGAGACAAGTGTATCTTTTCCTAAAACCTCTCTCTGCAAATCCTTATTACCAGGCACCAGGCAATTCCTCAAGACACTATCGCAGTCACCAAGACCTCCTCACTTCATTTTCCTAGTGATGTTTGGAGAGTCTATAAATACTGAATGGCTTATAATGGCAAAAGGGAGAAAATTTTGAGATGGAAAACTGCTTTAAGAAAGTAAAGTGCTTCATTCTGACAATTTACTGTCAAAAATAGGGGTAGGTTGAAGGACAGGACTCACTCAACTCCTATGCACACTTCTACTTTAATGTAGACTGGCCGACACTTTTATTACCACTGGCTGCAGGTTTATTATACTCTGCAGTCATCAATCATGAAAGAAATACATTCAGCTTACACAGAGTGAAACGAAAACAGGGTTGAAGATATCTGTGGTTACTGTTTATTTAGAGGCAGGCTGTTACTATGGTAAAACAGATTAGATAACTGCTGGGTTGCTTTTTTTTTTTTTTTTAACATCTTAAAGGAACAGTCTTACTCAGAGGCTTTGTCTTTTCTATCTTTTAGTTTTCTCTTTTCTATCCCCCAGGTCTGGCCAATTTATAATCTGGTTGTGATCACTGAAAGAATCTAGTCTCCTTCGGCTTTCAGCCTAGAGGTAGAGGTAATTTTATTCCTGGTTGGCCCAATGTCCCCAGACTATACTTCCATTTAAGGTTGAGCCAAATATTTATCAGACTTTAGTTCTTCTGATGTCCAGATCCCATTGAATGAATATTTACATTTTTTGATCCACTTCTGCCTCATGCCCAAAGACCAAGTTCCACTTATCTCCACTGTTCTCTGGGAGCATAGGCCATTATGCCTGGCCAGAGAAATTAGAAAGACACCTACTATTTGCTCAATCACAATTACCTTTTAACTATTAACCATAACTATTAGAATATATTAACCAACCCATTCTTGATTTTATAGCAGTTTTACCACATGGAGTTACGGACAAAAAAGCAATTTGAAACTTTCTTCCCCTCCTCCAACCGTTTCTTACTCTTTCTTACCCTGACTACTCACTCTGTTTCCCACTTCTCATTCTTAGATAGAAGCATCTAAGAATAAAATATATCAGAACAGGAGATTATGGGAATACCAATCCAAGTCTCATTTCAGAGATGAGGAAATTGAGTCTTATTTATCCAGTTTATTTCTCAGGAAAAATAGAATAAGAGAGAAAAGACAAAGAAAGAGAAGATAATGAATCAGAAATATATGTTGTTCTTCCTAGAGCTTTTTTTTTTAACCAAAATACAAACTTTTACATTTTCTGGACAAGAACTCTCATCTGGATAATCTAACATAATGCAAAGTCATGAGGACAAAATAGTGCTGGAAAATAACACCGACCCAGTCTCTGCCTCAAAGTCATCAGGTCCCCTAGGTGCTGGGTCCTGCCCTTCCTCGCTCTCTCAGGCCAGGCATTTATCCAACAAAGTGTCTTCAGTACACACACTATTGATAAGGCTAAGGATATGGGGTGACTTTGCCCTCAAAAAGTTTACAGTCCAGCAGAGAGTAAATTAGCATCTAAAAATTGATACCATGTTTTTTGCATACTAAGCATATTGGAATATAAACAAATGTGGCACAGAAAATGGGAAATAATCTTTTCCTAGAACTGTCAGGAAAGTTTCCAGAATTGAGATCTCAGGTGAGGTTTTATTGATAAGTATATTTTGCAAAATGGACAGGGTAAGGAAGGCCATCTTGTGCAGGGGAAATAGCACATGAAAGGCATGGAAGAACGAATAGCACTTGGATTTGGGAACAAGAAGAAGCTGCAAAAGTGAGAGAAAAATTGTAAGAAAGGGTTAGATTATAAAGTACCTTATAGGTTATGCTAAGAATTTTACTGTATAAAAAATAGCAAGGCACAAATAATTTTACACTGGGGAGAGAAATCAGCAAACTGTGCTTTAGAAAGTTCACTTTGTCAGGAATGTACAGTAGTGCTTTCTAAATTTTAACATACATTCAATACACCCAGGGATCTTGATAAAATGCAAGTTTTGATTACTAAGTTCAGGGTTGAGGTCCAAGTTGCTAATGTTTTCTGGTGATGCTGATGCAGCTGTTCCTTGGACTATGCTTCAGGTAGAAAGGGTAGAGGGTAGGTTACTGGGAGATAAGGGTAAAGTCAGGAAGATTAGTTCTGGGCCTAGTGTGATGATTTGTGTGAGGGATGATGATAACTTAAGAAGTATTAATGGGCGAAAATGGAGGTGGTTACAGAAATGTTTCAAAAGTAACATCAAAAGGATCAAGGACTGATTGCATGTGAGTGCACAAAAGGCATAAAGGATGGCTTCATGCTTCTCACTTGGGAGTCTGGGATATAGGGATGCTGTTGCTACCAACCAAGACACAGAATTTAAGAGTTTCAGCCAGGCATGGTGGCTCATGCCTGTAATCCCAGCACTTTGGGAGGCCAAGGCGGGCGGATCACCAGAGGTCGGGAGTTTGAGACTAGCCTGACCAACATGGAGAAACCCCGTCTCTACCAAAAATACAAAATTAGCTGGGCGTGATGGCGCATGCCTGTAATCCCAGCTACTCAGGAGCCTGAGGCAGGAACATCGCTTGAACCTGGGAGGTGGAGGTTTCGTTGAGCTGAGATCGCGCCATTGCACTCCAGCCTGGGCAACAAGAGGAACTCTGTCTCAAAAAAAAAAAAGAATTTAACAGTTTCAAAAATGATCAGCTACGGTGGGAAGATTAGGTGAAAACAGGTAACAGAGCAAGGTGAATGGTGTTTGAGGTGCTACAAAACATCCAAGGAGGGAACGTCAGAAGATAGCTTTGGATATTTGTGTCTAAAAATTAGGGAAACATCCCAGGTATAATTATAGATTTTAAAATCATTAGAATTAATTACAGTGAAAACCATGAAAAGAAATAAATTACTTATAAATTACCTATGTGTTGGCATAGACTGTAAAGAGAAGAGGCCAGAGGATGGATTCCTAAGAATCATCAACAGTGAAAGAGCTGATGGAAAAGATCCAGGCACACAGATGAGAGGGAACAGCTGGAAAGAGAGCAGAGGCGCCAGGCAGAGCAGTATCTTTTTTAATTTTTTAAATTTATTTTTATTTATTTTATTTTATTTTATTTTATTTTTTTTGAGACGGAGTCTCGCTGTCGCCCAGGCTGGAGTGCAGTGGCGTGATCTCGGCTCACTGCAGGCTCCGCCCCCTGGGGTTCACGCCATTCTCCTGCCTCAGCCTCCCGAGTAGCTGGGACTACAGGCGCCCGCCACCTCGCCTGGCTAATTTTTTGTATTTTTAGTAGAGACGGGGTTTCACTGTGTTAGCCAGGATGGTCTGGATCTCCTGACCTCGTGATCCGTCCGCCTCAGCCTCCCAAAGTGCTGGGATTACAGGCGTGAGCCACCGCGCCCGGCCTATTTTTTTTTTTTTTTTTTTTTTTTTTTTTGAGACGGAGTTTCACTCTTGTTGCCCAGGCTGGAATGCAATAGCGTGATCTCGGCTCACCGCAACCTCCGCCTCCCAGGTTCAAGCGATCCTCCTGCCTCAGCCTCCAAAATAGCTGGGATTACAAGCGTCCGCCACCACACCCGACTAATTTTTCTGTTTTTAGTAGAGATGAGGTTTCACTGTGTTGGCCAGGCTGGTCTCAAACTCCTGACCTCAGGTGATCTGCCCACCTCGGCCTCCCAAAGTGCTTGGATTACAGATGTAAGCCACCACACCCAGCCAGCAGAGCAGTATCTTAAGGACTGAAGGAGCTAAGTTTAAAGGCGTGGTTATAGCCTTGAGTACCACGGAGAAAGAGAAGTCAAGTAAGAAAAGGACTGAGACAGGCCCCATAAACCCATCAAAGTCTCCTTGTCTTCTAGAGCACAACAGTGCTCTAGAAACACCAAAATAGGAGGAGAGAAGCCGAGAAAGACAAAGATGCTCTTTCCTAAGCCACTGGAGGATCCACAACAGCTCTTCTAACACTTTAGTTTCACCATCTGTGCTGCAAATTCAAATTAAAATCTTAAGCCTGGCCCCAAATTTTTTTGCTCTCTTAGGTATAATGATTGTATTGTACCATCTCCCGCAGAAGAAACTGCACAGTGAGAAGAGGAGTTCTTTCTCAATTTACAAAGTCACAAGTAAACAATCTACATGACAAGATATAAAGGATGTAATGGTTTGCAGAACACATTTGTCTCCTTGGTAGACTTTCATAACGGATTGTGGTGGCAACAGCAGTAAAGGTGGTGGTGATAGTCATGGTGGCGATGGGGATAGTGATGATGGTGAGTGGCAGGGAAGGTGGTGGTGGCAACAGCAGTAATGGTGGTGGTGATAGTCATGGTGGTGATGAGGATAGTGATGATGGTGATGGTGGTGGTAGGGATGGTGGTGGTGGTGATGGTAGTGGTGGTGGTGATGGTAGTGGTAGTGGTAGTGGTTATGATGGTGATGGTGAATGGTGGTCATGGTGGGGGGTGGTGATGGTGGTAGTGATTGTGGTGGTGGTGGTGGGATGATGGTGATAACTGTGGTGGTGGTAATGGTGATAGTAGTGGTAGTGATGGTGGTGGTGATGGCAATAATGGTGGTAGTGGTGGTAATGGTGTGGTTATGACGATGGTGATGCTGTTAGGTAATGATGGTGGTGGTGATGGTGATAGTTGTGTGCATGCGTGTGTGTGTGTGTGTGTGTGTGTGTGTGTGTGTGTGTGTGTCTTGGGGCAGAAGGGAGAATTATGAGGTAGACAAGCAGGACGTTGGAAAGGAAATAGAAGGGTATGGTGTAGCATTTCCAGATAAATAAAGGAAATACAGGTAAATTCAAATTCTAAATAAAAAATGAGTAATTTTTAGTATGAGAATGTCCCACACAAATTTAATTTGGTGTCCTCTATTTTTATTTGCTAAAATCAAGCAATCCTAGTGCATTCAGTAAAAGGATCCAAGCAAGAGCTGACTTCTAGCTGAGGCCTCTAAATGCCTTACATAGTATTGCCTGCTAGTATCCTTGAAATAAGCTCCTTAGCCATAAGCCAATCAAAAATAATCCTGTACAGAAACCAAGGGTGCATATGAGAGGAACTCTTAAATACTCTGTGAGAACAGAGTTTTTCTATTTCTATAAATGCAAAAAATATTTGAACAATATATTACTTATAGAACAGAAGAAAAACCCTCCACCTCCACCTCCCACCTGAGCATATCTGGAATTAGGGTGAAAACCAAGTCCTTACGAGTTTGTGGTTCTTGCCATGGAGTGGCCATACAAGCTGTGAATGTCATAGTGAAGGCCCTCATGAAACTCCGTGTCCATGCAGAGAGTTCTTGCAAAAAGTAAGTGATCCAGAACTCCTGGAGGGAAATACTCATTAGTGAGGCACTTCCTCATTAACCATCTTTAACAAAATAGCGGCCCAATTATTTCCTTCCTGATTACTGTACCTTCCCCACCAATCTCCACCTAACCAAATCCGTTCCAGATTTTAAATTCTATCCTAAATGCTATTTCCTGCCTGGGGCTCACATTGAGCCCTCCAAGGAGATGCATTATTAAAATTAATCTGCATTCCCTGGAGCTCACAAAGAATCCTGGTGAGGGGAGGCAACTGAGAAACGTGCTCAGAGCAAACGTAGTGGATCTGAGCCTAAGTATAAATGTTTATCTACATATATTTAATCAAGAGAAATTGAGTGTACAATGTATAGGTATGAAGGCAGAGAAAGGGAACGTTTTCTTTTTTATAATACAGTCACACTTAAAAGAAAAACAGAGGCCGGGCACAGTGGCTCACGCCTGTAATCCCAGCACTTTGGGAGGCCGAGGCAGGTGGATCACCTGAGGTCAAGAGCTCGAGACAAGCCTGACCAACATGGTGAAACCCCATCTCTACTAAAATTACAAAAATTAGCCAGGCATGATGGCGTGTGCCTATAGTTCCAGCTACTTGGGAGGCTGAGGCAGGAGAATCACTTGAGCCCGGGAGGCGGAGGTGGCAGTGAGCCAAGATCATGCCACTGCACTCCAGACTGGGCGACAGAGCGAGACTACATCTCAAAAAAAATAAAATAAAATAAAATAAAAAATAAGGTGTGACATTTGGGTAGTTTGATAGTTTGATGTGTAAGTACTCAAATCCTGCCTCTGAGAATTATTGTTTGCATTTTCCCTTCCTCAAGCCTAAAATGGCCAGTCTTCTCTGCCACTTCCTCTCCTTGTGAACTCTTCACTGGGGCCGTATCTACCTTCCTTCACAAAGTCTTGCCTATACCTAGGACCTGAGTGTGAGGCACAATTCCAGAAAGTGGTGGGACCAGGAAAGACTGAGGTTGAGTTTTCCCACCCAGTATAACAGAATCAAGGTTTGGAGTTGGAAATTAAGTTGAAATGTAAGATGGGAAGAAAATTCTATTTCTTGCACAGCTTGGTGTGTGGCATGAGATTCACAACCACTTCAGTGCTCTTTCTCATGCTAATTAATGTGCACTATGCAATCCTGGAAAGGGGAGGGGCTGCCTGGCTATGAGCAAAAGTGGCCAGTCATATGTGAGTAGACAAAATGCTGGGGGTAGGGAGTGGAGTGCCCACCAGAAGCAAGCAGAAAGTGATAGGATTGAGGTTTTCTGTAGGGAAAAAAAAAAAATCAGCAACAAAATTTAGTTTTGGCCAAAAAGAGGACTGAGAGATTAAGAAAAAAAAAAAAGTGATAAACTAATCCAGAGTGGAAAAAAAGATGAGGGAATACAGACAGAGCAGAGAAGAACAAAGAGTAAGTTGAAAAAGCAAACAGTAGATTTTGCAATAGATCAAGACTTCCTCCAAAAAATAATTTACTCCTTAAGTGACCAAAAGGAGTTAAAGAAACAGCTGTACCTTGGTCTCAGGGGTATAAGTAAAGTGGGCAAATCAGAATACACTGACTGTTCAGATGCCCAACATGCCAGCGTTCTCTTCCTGGAAATATAAGAAGATTATACCATCCCTTGAGGTTAAGCTGAGGCTACGTGACCAGATTCTGGCAAGGAAATGTGGGCCAGTTGGGTACACCTCCCTTCTAGGCCTGCCCATAAAATCTTCTCCACCCTCTCTCTCCCTCACCCAGGAAGCCAGAAACAAGTGTCTCTGAGGAGATGGGAGAACCAGACATAGATCTGAGTCACCACTTGGATTCAAGTCACCCATCCTTCACCAGAATATGATGTGAGCAAAAAACAGATGAGTATGATGTGAGCAAAAAGTAAACGATTATTGTGTTAATCCACTAAGATATTGGGATTTATTTGTTGCCAGAGCATAGCGTATTCTATACTGCCACCACCACCCGCCACCTCCACACATATTCTTTCAAAATCAGAAACTGGAAAATCGACTTGACTAGAAATGGGACCTATAAATAGGACCTTGAAGTCACCACTGATGCTTTAAACTGTTGTTAATGATCAAAGAGAGAGGAAGCAAGGGAGGGAAAAAAGAAAAAGGAAAAAGGGAAGAAGGAAAGAAGGGAGGGAAAAAAGAAAAAGGAAAAAGGGAAGAAGGAAAGAAGGGAGGGTAAGGAGGAAAGAAGGAAGGCAAGAATAGAGAACACAGTTAAGAAGATTACAGGTTTACTTCAATTTAAGGTAGTCTGTATCCTAAAGTGTCCTGAAATTCTCATAGATTTTAAAATTGACACCTGAGGGATTTGGGGGAAATGAACAAGATGAAAGCATTTTGAACTCTAGACTGGAAGGGCAGCCAGGGGAGGTAGGCAGGCTCAGACTTTGTCACATGCTTGCCCTGGAGTTATGACAGCAAAAGGGTAGTCAGAGACCCAACACTACTGCAGAGACTTCGGTAGAGGAGTGTTCAGGATGTTTAGGAGACCCCTTGGACTAGGAAGTGAAATTGCTTCTGACCACACTGAGTATTACTGAGGGTGTTTTAAACATGGCTTATTCCTACATCATAGCAAACAGGTGAAAACTTACCAGGCAGAAAAGGAGGAAAGTTCAAGTTGTTGGATTCACACTGGTTATCAGAAGCTTGGAGTAAGCTAGATACTTCATTCATTTCCTTCAAAGACACAGAACACACAAAGTGTAAAATGCGATTGAGCTACATTTAGCTGTTGAGAAATGCTTACTGAACTAGGAGCCAGGATATCTGGGTCCCTTATTAACTGCTTTTTGATTGTAAATAATCTCCCTAATTTTTCTTACCCTCTGTTTCATCTTTTATAAAATGGAGTCATTGGATTAGGTTATATATTTGTAAGGTATGTTCCACTTCTAAATGACAGTGGGCACATTTTTACCTTTTATAAATTGATTTCAATCAGCTAATTTAGAAATACCATTTCAAAGGTTGATCCTTGCCTTACAAATTGTGAAGATTTTATTGTTATTGTTAAGAACCTAAGATAAACTAACATTTCTATTGTGTAACTGTCCCTATCCTTTATTCCTCTGAGTGAGGAACAATAAGAGAATATAATTAAGATCAAATCTATTTTCTTACATGAATTAAAAATAAGTGATGTTTAATCTTGGTAACAAACGATTTTTTTATCATTGCACATCTTATTCATCAGAGTGCTTCCGAAAATGACTGCTCCAATGCCTTGCACATTGGCACTCAGAGAATATTTGTTGAAGAAATTCCTATTGTTCTTCCATAAAAATACGAGACCCTCATTAAATTATTCTCTAATGATTAATTTAAATTTTTATGAATCAATGCTACAAATAGTAGCAATTATAATACTGTTTTAATAAAACAGTATTTTTAAGCTGACAACCAGTTAATGGAGAAAGCAAAAACTTTATCAAAATGAAATAACCAGTTGATGAAAGATGCAGGATAAGAACCTAAGGCTCTCAGGAGCTTAATTCACTGGATATAGACTCAGAAGTAAAATAATTTTGAATACTACTATGTAAAGCAAACTATTTTTTATTACACATCAAGGTCAAAACTCATCTGAAAATTTGGCATATCTGTTTCCAAAGGAAATTTGAGTCAGCAGTAATAACTTACAATCCACACTCCATCAAACTCCAGACGATCATGAAATTTAGCGACCTGATCTATCCACCACTCAGTGCATACTGGATTGGTATAATCGGGAAAGACTGTTGGTCCCGGATACCCCTAGGACACAAAGAGGAAGGCAGTGGCAATCAGCCTGGTTGAAGGTTTTTCATTTTTACTGACAGTGATTTCTTCTACTAGGAGCCTCATTTTGTTTGTCATTTTAGAAATAAAATGTGTGACTCCCCCAACAGAAACTAAACAATAAAATGCATACAAGGAACAAGAGGAAGAAACAATAAAAGGAAAAGCAACAGAGTAGATCGATGAAAAGCCACCATAAGTCCTTTTCTGTGCAAAAGAAAATTTAAAAAGTACAACTGCATTATGTCAGGCCAGTTGGGAGACAAATTGTTTAAAATACTAGAAAGTCTATATATTATTTTTCAAGAGAATGAACTTTTTTCAAGTTTGTTAATTAAAGGTCACACAAAGTCTACTTTGAATAATTATGATTATAAATAAGGTGTTGATATTTTTGGCATATAAACAACATTTTATAAATGGTTGAATGAAGTTTGCACTTCTTACTCATGTCATTTTTTAAATTCTACCTCCCTTTTCTGTCTATGCCTATCAAACAATAGCTTTAAAGATTTTCCACAACAAAGATATAACCATAGCCAAATTTTTGAAAATTCTTAATTAAAAGGATACCAGTTTTTGTGAAAAGTTTTTGTTCATTTTCCCCATAAATTTATAGATTGTAATTTAGGAACAACTTTACACTCTGGGAACGTAATGAATACGTATTTTAAAATATGGATAATTCTCAAAACTCAAGATGGGAACTTGAAATACCCGCAGTAAATGTATTGAGCTCCTGGCTCTTTGTTTTAGGTGATGGGCATCAACTAACAATTAGATGTAACTTTGCACCCCAGGAAACAGGTGGTGTCACAAAACAGTCACCTACAGCAACATTCAACCTAGAGCAGGCCAGCAAATTTTATTCAACCAAGTGCATTTAAAACAAACCACTGGACAGGCACAGTGGCTCACGCCTGTAATGCAAACACTTTGGGAGGCTGAGGCAGGTGGATCACGAGGTCAGGAGTTCGAGAGCAGTCTGGCAAAGAGGGTGAAATTCTGTCTCTACTAAAAATACAAAAATCATCCAGGCATGGTGGCAGGCACCTGTAATTCCAGCTACCTGGGAGGCTAAGGCAGGAGAATCGCTTGAACCTGGGAGGCAGAGGTTGCGGTGAGCTGAGATCGTGCCACTGCACTCTAGCCTGGGCAACAGAGCAAGACTCCATCTCAAAAAAAAACAAAAAAACAAAAAACACACACCACTATGCACCTCCACTACTGCTATCTCTGCCAACATCTTAGATTAAATGATTCATGCCATTTATTGGTCAATGAAGTCAACCATGTAATTCATTCTTTGTAATTATATGCAAATTCTTAATGATATCTCACTCAAATATGAGTACTATTGAAATGACTCGTAAGTGTGGATAAAATTTTAGGTAAGCAAAATAATTCTTATTTGACTATGGACTCTAAATGCAGTATATAAATATGGGCTTATCTAATATTTTAGAAATTAGCTTCTAACGAAACAGTAATAGCAAAGACTTGGTGTGCAGAAGGAAGAAAACTTTCCTACTGCTTCATGAAAAGTTAGAATCAATGAAAAAAAAAGTAAATAGAATTAAGCATCGAAAGAGTCAATGAAAGGAATTAAGTGAGTAGAGTTTGGTAAGGGATCATCCACAACCCTGAAAAGACAGTTTTGCAAAATAAACTACTCAGGAGCAACAAGATCTGCAGTCACGTGAACTCTCTAGATGAAGCACCAATTTGAGTAAATCTTACAGAATCCAATCATCTAGGGCTGACCCTCCATATAATTGAAATTGCCTATGTGATTTGATTTAAAGTACTCTCAGAAATTTAGTTATCCTGAACATAGGCCCCAGCTCAGCCTATTCCACTGCCTGAGTCCACTACCTTAGAATCAAAACTGTGCTCATAAGTCTTGTGTAAATTTAAAATATAGGTCAGGCATGGTGGCTCACACCTATAATTCCAGCACTTTGGGAGGCTGAGGCAGGCGAATCACCCGAGGTCAGGAGTTCGAGATCAACCTGACCAACAAGGAGAAACCCCATCTCTACTAAAAATACAAAAATTAGTCAGGCATGGTGGCGTGTGCCTGTAATCCCAGCTACTCGGGAGGCTGAGGTAAGAGAATCACTTGAACCCAGGAGTTGGAGGTTGCAGTGAGTCAAGATCATGCCATTGCACTCAGCCAGGGTGACAAAAGTGAAACTCCATCTCAAAAAAATAAAAATTAAAAATTAAAAAAATAAAATATATTAGCTGAGATCAGTTCCACATTAATCTGTGAGCATCTTTCTATATTTTTGTAACTGAATTTATTGTCTTGGGAAAGAGAAATTTGGAGGTGGGAGGGCTTTAGGTAACTGATTTTTCTTCTAATTATGTATTGCTTCTCAATTATCTATGGTATTAGAGGATCAAGTCTAGCTTTTTAAATTCTTCAGGTTTTTAATCATTCTATTATTATATCTACTGGTTTAAAATAGTAATAAAAGAAACCTCTAAAGCCATGAAAACAGTAACAAATTGTAACTTGCCTTTCATTCATCTTCATACCAAAAGTACAAACTCCCCAAAACAATCATAATTTAGTTTGATTTTCTTAAGAAATTACCTCCCCAACAGCAAAGCCATTGTTCCCCAAGATCCACACTCTCTTCAGGCTTCCATTATTATAGGGCTCGTAGTTAGAGTTTTTGGAGATGCCAGGATTCTAATAAAGAAATATGATATAAATATTATTTTCATAAATTTTTTGCACTGCGAAAGAAAAAATAACGTAACAAGTGTTTGAACATACCATAATAATAAGATATTTCTGTCCGTTGTCATGTAACTCCTTGACAAAATCTGGGAGACCAGAGTAAGCGACTTCATCAACAGTGAAATCTTTCTTTCCATCCATGTAGTCTATGTCAGAGTACTGGACATCCTGAAAGAGAGCTCTAGCCAGTCAGAACCTAGGAAACAGCACTGTGCTGATGGAAACTACTACAGCTCTGGTTCCTGACCATGGAAAATGAAACCATATTTCCTAATGATCCTGGAACTTCCAAGGCTTGGCTACTTCTTAGGAGTAAATAAGCCATCTTTGAAAGACATGATTGCTGTTTGGTTGCAGTTTTACCTCCTTATCCTGACAGGTGCATGTCATTAAGTTATTGGGAGGGACTTGAGAGCAGGAATTGCATCTTGTTCATCTCTGTAACTTGAGAGCTTGGATGCTTGACATAAAACAGATGCTCTTTAAATGATTGTTTGAATGAATTACATTATTAGTGTTATAACCATGTACTAACTTAACCCAAGCATTAAGCCAGAATATATCATATGAGGAGAAAATGATCTTTTGCCCTACCAAAGTGCTAGAGTAATGATTAACAAAGATCAATGACAAAAAGATAAAGCCTTACTCAAATAAACTCTCATGCACACATTTTTCCTTGTGTTTGCATACCAGCCTATGGGGAGCAGGTGTTATTCTTAGTGAGCAAATTGAAATGTAGGGGAGTTCAGTGACATTTCCCAAAATACATGCACTGGGAGGTAGGGGGGCTGATGAGGGCTTTCGGGACAGGCTCTTTGGCTTCAGATGCTCTTTTTTTCCCCAATCTGCCACCTTCCTCAAAGACAAAGGAAGTGTTCTTCTAAGTGTTCCTCAAGTATCATACAGTAGGAGTCTCGACCTTACAGGCTTGAAGGAAAATGTGGCTTATGGCCTGTTGCCCAAAGTGGCATCAACCGTTCTAATACTGAGCAGTCATGTAGGACCCAGGTGTCCTCCACAAACACATGTAGGGAAAGATTCTACTTGTGGAAGAAAATTCTTCCTGGAATTGGATGTTTGCAGATAGTAGATATGGGAGAAGTAAAATTAAATACAATCAATTCCCCTTTGACACCAAAATACATTGACCATCTGTTTTTTTTTTACAGGAAAAATTGATCCCCCTGCCTGTCCTCATCACTACTCTGAGATGGGATTGAAGAACCCTGAAAGCAGGCCAAAGCCATTTCCACATGTTCAGTCTTCCTTCAGATGTTAACATTATATTCTATTTTTTCTCGAGATAGAGCCTCACTCTGTCACCCAGGCTGGAGTGCAGTGGCGCGATCTCAGCTCACTACAACCTCTGCCTCCAGGTTCAAGTGATTCTCCTGCCTCAGCCTGCTTTGTAGCTGGGATTACAGGCATGTGCCACCACACCTGGGTAATTTTTTTGTATTTTTAATAGAGACGGGGTTTCACCATGTTGACCAGGCTAGTCTCGAACTCCTGACCTCAAGTGGTCTGCCCGCCTCAGCCTCCCAAAGTGCTCATTACAGGTGTGAGCCACCGCACTGGGCCAACACTATATTCTTACATCAAAGTTTCAAAATCCCAAAGAGCTACCCCAAATAAATTGTTTTGATAAATTCATTAGCCACATGTTATGCATCTCATGGAGAAGATCATCAAATATTACACGCTTAATAATTATCTTGACTTACTGGTGGACATTGAACATCATAAATACTGATGCAACCATGAAGCTTCAAAATTAGAGTTTATCAGATCTGGGAGGAGTATACCAGGTCACCATGAGAAACTCATTTACTGTAAGTCGTTATAATCATCAGCTCTTGTTACTCATGTCACCTCCAGTGTTGCTTTCTCTAATAACATAATAACTAACTTTGATGATGTTCACCATCTGTGCTAGATGCTTTACATGCACAGTATAAGGCATTCCTTACTACCAGCCCACCAAAGTAAGTCTTACATTCTCATTCTATAAAGGTGGAAACTAAGGCTCAGAGATGTTAATTAACTAGCGCAACATTGCACAGAGCTATGAAGAGGTACAGCTAAAATTCAAAGCCATATCTATCAGACTTCATTAACAGTATACTTTTCATGTGCAGATACATAACTTAACACGCAAATTTCTGCCAGCAAGTGTGCCTGTCTATCAATCTATTGATTTATCTACATTTTTCCTAATAAATTGAATTTAATGCAAAAAATAAAAATGGGAATTGGTGTCAAATGCATGGTAAAAGAAGTTTCAACTTACATATGGTATCTCAGCTAAACGATTTCGGCTGACAACTTCTTTCAATTTATTGATGCCACCATAATCCCTGCGACTAAGCTGGAATCCAAGACTCCAATAGGGAGGCAAGAATGGCCGTCCAACAAGCTGAAAAGATAAGTAAGTGTGTAGGCTTTTAGCATAAACACTGTAGCCCCATGCCCAACTCTGGAAACATTAGCCCCATTTCATTTTCTGTGAAGTTCCCAGAGCTGAAAACGTCAGAGCTAAGAGTAATCTGCTAGAATAATTTGTGAAATCCCACAATCACATCCTTCTTTACTAAGTACATAAATGTATTCCCAACATCAGACACTAATAAAATTTGCAGAAAATGTTTCAGTAATGGTGTCATCTTGGGGGAAACCGGTGACATTCACTATTCTACAAGTGTTTTTCTGAGTATTTGTTCACAGTGTGGCAAGGGCTAATATGGGCACTTGGAATATAGTGGCACAGAGCAAACATAGCTCCTGCCCTCAGAGAGCTTAGAGGAAATAAATAAATGCCTAATATAATTTCAGATAGTGGTTTGCACAAAGGTAAAGGAATAAGAACTGATAGGATTAAGAGTGAGATTACAGGCTCACGCCACCATGCCCAGCTAATTTTTGTATTTTTAGTACAGACAGGGCTCTGCCATGTTGGCCAGGCTGGTCTCAACCTCCTGACCTCAAGGGATTTGCCCGCACTGGCCTCCCAAAGTGCCGGAATTACAGGCGTGAGCCACTGTGTCCGACCTCAAGTTTCTTCCTTTTCTATAATTTGAGTCAAATATGAATAGCTAGCAAAGTTTATTCAGGTAGTTCCTTTTCGCTGAATTTTAACTCATTGAATTAATAAGCTTTGCTGATTTGTGCGATACAAGAATGGACTACGAGTTACTTGAAAGCAGGATGGCGTATGACTTCTTTTTGCATTTCTCGAGCCTTGCACAGTGTCTCTTTGGAATGCAGAAAGCACCCAATAAAGGTCATCAAAATAAATAAACAATACATGAAAGACTCACTAGCCCAGCATTTATAATCCATACACTTTACTAATACCTTTTATTTTTCTTTTATTAATTTATAATGAGTATATGAGATACTAGCAGTAAATAATGACTATCTAAATGCAAAGACATACCTCCAAGTATTCCTGAACCACTTGTTCTGGAGTGTTTCCTAGGAATACATAAAAGTCAAGAATGCCTCCAATCGTGCGATAAGTGATCGCAGGAGCTGGCTGAAGGGTAACCTCTGAAAAAATTATAAGGAGATTTATTAGAATCTTATGGTTGGAAGTAAGCTCTTCTCTGCAGTATAAATAGCTGAGCCACCTAAAAGAGTCTCAGTCTCATTTTGAAATGGATGAAAATCACACTGTCTTTTTATCAGAGGATTGTTGTTGGAGTTTATCAAAGTATTGAATGTGTAAGACACTAATGAAGAATTGAGTTTTTTTTTTTAAGAGAAAGAAGAACAAATTTTATTTTAACCTGACCACATAAAATTACAAGCTCCTGGGTTTTGCGAGTAGCTTCACCCAAAAAAAGTTTTAAAAATTTTATTAGATGAGTTTGACTACAATTAAATATTTAAAAATAAATAAAAATGCTTATTAGAGTACCATTAATCCAGAAGCTGGAGAAGGAAGATTTGGAGAGCGGGGAAAGGGTGGGTGGGCTATGAGAAACAGCCTACAAAACACAGCCTTGTTGCCTACAGACAGAAAGCACAATTTACACGTTGAAATCTACAGATATTTTTGGAATGTGTCTATCAGCGGATCCTATTTTCTACAGACTATGAGGGGAAACATTATATCAAAGAAGACCCCTGAAGTGGTTTTCAATGAAAATAATGTCAAGTATGACCTGGATTTGTAGACAGGTTAACCTACTTTCAGGTTCCAGTTTCAACAAAAGTATTGTAGGTTCAAAATGCTTTCTGTTCAACAGTGATCTCACCATAAAAGTAGTATTTATAAAAGCAGAATCCTAAAACATATTCCTACCTACAGAAGATAAAAAGATGCTTCCTACCCATGGCATTACTGTTCATCAGAAAAACTCCAAAAGAGGAGCCACTGGCATCTTCAAGGCACAAGAAGAAGGTATGAGCTCCATACAGATTAATCATGCCCTATCAGCAAAATAGAAGAAAAGTAATAGTGTTATGTGTTAAGAAAGTTTTCATTCACCCTAAAATAAATTCAAAAGCCATCTGTAACATATACTTGGTCAACACTTCATATAGTTTAACATTGTATCAAAAAGACATTGAAATGATATTATCAACTGGAAAATGAATAAAATACAGTATATCTATACAAAGAATTCCATTCAACAATAATAAAATAATCATACACACTGCAATATAAATAAACCTTGAAAGTGTTATGCTAAGGGAAAGAAACAGACACAAACAACCATATATTGTATGATTTCATTGATCTGAAGTATCTAGAAAAGTCAAATCTATAGGGACAGAAAGTAGGTTATTAATTGGTTAGGGCTGAAGGGAGCTCTGAAGTTTAAGTCTCAAAGGGCAGAAGGGATCCTATTGCAGTGATGTCAAAGTTATAGAACTGGATTATGACAATGCTTGCCTAACTCAGTATATGTGCTCAAAGCCATTGAATTGCACACTTAAAACAGATAAATTTTTTGGCCTATAAATTATAACTCAATCAAGTTATTTTGTAAACATATTTGCTATGATGTATACCAAAATATTAGCAGAAAGTGATGGTATTATGAGTAATTTTGAATTTTTTACACCTAGTTGTATTTTCTAATGTTTCTGTAGTTAACATATAATACTTAAGTGGTTAAAAAAAAGCTTAAAACTAATAAAAAGAGAAAGAAAAAATATTGAAATCTGTGACAAAGCTGTGATGAGCACTGACATAAGAAGAGATAATGTGTGTGTGTGTGTGTATGTGTGTGTGTGTGTGTGTGTGTAACTCTAAGTGCTGTAAGAATAAAAGAAGTTGAGATTAGAATACGGAGAATGTTTTACGAGTTCCCTGTGTGACAGTATCATCATCTTAGCCAAAGCATAAGGCAATAATACTGATAATGGTAAATACCAGGAGAGGGAAAAGAAAGAATCGACATAATTTGCAAAATTGAGAAGATCAATAAGCCTCAGCTAGATGTAAAATTATAGCCAGGAAAACTAATGGCATCACACTTGGATAGCATACAGACAAAATTTTTAAAATGCATTTTAAAGAAAGATAAAAGCAGGGGAGAAAGGAAAGAAAAAAGAAAGGAAGAGCCGGGCGCGGTGGCTCACGCTTGTAATCCCAGCACTTTGGGAGGCCGAGGCGGGCGGATCACAAGGTCAGGAGATCGAGACCACGGTGAAACCCCGTCTCTACTAAGAATACAAAAATTAGCTGGGCGTGGTGGCGGGCGCCTGTAGTCCCAGCTACTCGGAGAGGCTGAGGCGGGAGAATGGCGTGAACCCAGGAGGCGGAGCTTGCAGTGAGCCGAGATTGCGCCACTGCACTCCAGCCTGGGCGACAGAGCAAGACTCCGTCTCAAAAAAAAAAAAAAAAAAAAAAAAAAAAAAAAAAAAAAAAAAAAAAAGAAAGGAAGAAAAACAGGAAGGATGGAAGGCATTACATCTGATCTGTGACTATACAATTTAGGAATGTCAGCTATAGAAAGTCAAACGTAGTACGATTCATAGTATTCAATATTTGCCACGGTCCTTGACCAAACATTTATTACATGCTTTGGCCACTGCTTTTTTTGTCTTTGCTCTGCTCAGCAAGTTCACTCCCTCCATTGCATCAGATGCTGGTAGCTGGGCTACAGGTTAATGTGCTACTTGCTTTGTTCATCTCCTGCCAAATATGAATTGCAAAATGTCAGCTCTCTCCCTTGCACCATACTTCAACTTGCAGCTCTTGAACGGATCCAGGAAATATCATCAGCAAATGGAGGCTTCAAGACATGCTCTACAAACCTGTGTGACTCAAAGCGTTGTCCATGGAACAACACCTCCTCAAACCCTTTGTTATCAGTCAGCCACAAGACAAGTACAAAAATCAAAAGTCAAAGTTTAGAAATTCTTGTATAGCAATTGAAAAGGGTAATCTCTTATGTCTGCTCTACTGAAAATTTAGGCTTTTTTGGTATGTCTTTGGGTTTATTTCATTTTTTCAGTAATATATTATAATTGTATTTTACAAAATTATTGCCCATGCTGGATTTTTTTTTTTTAAAGAAACTAGTCCTTCACCCCAGATAAGCTGAGAGGCATTAATCCAGAGCAGTCTTTCTCCCACTTTAATATGAATGTGAGTCACCTGGGGATCTTGTAAAAATGCAGATTTGGATCCAGTGGGTCTGGGCTATGGCCTGAGATTCTGCATTTTTAACAACCTCCCAGGTGATGCCAACGCTGACGTCTCTGAAACATACTTTCACTAGCAAACACCTAGAACAGTATGAAAGCTATCAAAAGAGACATTTTTAGTCCACCAAGTTCTACTTAGCATGGCTCCTACTGAAGCCTTCCTTTCCTCAGTTATTAAACCAAGACATAGTAATTTGGCAGAAGTATACTACGTTCTAATATAATCATGAAATTGTATTTCCCATTAAAAGTGAAATTTGTTTTAAAAAATGCTGCATTTCGAATTGCTAGAAAATTTCTAATTTAATTTTTTTATTTTTAATATTGCTATATTCCTGAATTTATAGGCCTCAAGAACAAATATTTTTCAACACTAACACATCTAAAATGAGCAAAGTAAGATAGATGTATTCCTGCAGGCTACTTTCAGGAAAGGAAGGAGGGTATCCCTTACTGTGGGTGATACTCAGGAGGAAAGGCACCTCACCTCGGTGGGAGTAGCATCCCGGGTGAAGATGGGCCAGGTCTTCCAGGTCATATTGTGGCGGTACTGCTGGTGCACGTGCTCTCCAAGCCCATACACATTGGCACTGGGGAGTCGGAAAGACAGTTGCAGGTACTGCTGGGCAAACTGGAGGGGCCCGATGCTCGTGTCCAACCTGGGCCATGGGGTAAGTAGAGCAAGAATCACCAAAAAACACTCTTTCCTCTGCCAGGAAGCTATCTTCTCCTTTCCACATACACTTAGACCTCTGTTGTTTCAGGCGTTAGCAATTTTCATGCTACCTTTGAAGGCCTTTCTAGGGCACCTCTGGTTCTTTGATTCTAGAGGAAGACAGCATTAGTGCCAGGACGCCAGGAGCTCAGGTTGGACAATTGGGGAAAGAGAGCAGAGTTGACTTCATATTTAATGTGCATCTACTACATTCTAGGCACCACTCTGGGTGTTTTATAAACAACGTCTCATTGCCCTAGCAAACGTGGATATTTTGAGTCCCTTTTTTTGGACAAGGAAACTGATACTGTTGAGGATAGGTATTTTTCCCTGATATATAACACAGCTGACTGTTGATCTGCTGGTACCAGGATGTGAATACTGGTTTTACTGACACTAATACTTCCATTTACTCCAGTACAGTTTGTGAATTAAGCTCAAACTGTTGGTCACTGCTTGATAGTAAAATTCACAGTAAATAATAATTTAAAATGATAGACAATGAAGTTTGAGTTCCAGTATGAATAATAATTTAAAACAATAAAATCGCCTATTTTACAATATATGTAAACCACAAGTATATTTCTGTGTATAAATATATTAATATATTTAAATATATAAATATATATTATTAAATTTTATATAAATATTTTATATAAATAAAAATATATTATCTTATGTAAAATATATATTTATATATTTATATTTAACATATTAGTGTATATTAACATGTATTAAATATTTATTTTTATTTTTAAAATAAATAT
>NW_026652276.1:223196298-223225676 GCF_009828535.3 Hylobates moloch | reverse complement strand
ATTAATGTATTTTATATTTGATTATAATTATATTCTGCATTTTTATAATTTAATTTTAAATTATATATTAAATATATAAATTATATAGTTAATTAAATTATATAAATTATATGAAATATATAATTACATTATATATTTATTATATTTTAAATTATACTTAAATTTTTATAATTTAATTTAATTTTAAATTATGAAATTTTATAATTTTATAATTTAAATATAATAATACGAGTATACTGTTATTAATTATATTAATATTAATAATATATTATTAATGTTATTATATTATATAAATTATATATTATACAAATTATGTAAGTTATATAAATTATATAATTGTATAACTTAGCAAACATTTTAGTATTCTTTGTTTTACGAGCATGATAGGCTGTTATTTTACAGCAAACTCTTGGACATTTTTCTAATATTCAAACATTTTCTCTAGCTGTACTTATTTCACTGCCCACCCACAGTAAATCAGAATGAGTAATATTAGAACTGTGTGTTCAAAGATGCACCAAGAGGGCTGAAAAGCTCACAAGACTCTTCTGTTGCTTGTCCTCATTATTTTGATGCTGAAAGGTTTATCAGTAACCTCCACGTAATAGCTCAAATTGGAGGCATCAGCAGTCCCATCAACCAGGTTAATATTTTCATGGGAAACTTCATAGCGTATGTTATTAAAGTCAGTGATCTGTCAAAAGAAAAACAGAAGGGACATCTACAGATAAGACCACTTCCTTGTAGACAGAGCTATAAAAGACGTTCCATCTCAAATGACACCCCATGAGAATAGCTTCTAATTCTTCACACTGTGGCTCCTGATTTGTGAAATCACCCAATTACGTGTGCCCCATCAAATAAAAATTAGCCTGTCCATCCCATCCAGAGATTCCTGCAGAGACGGGGAGAGGTACCTTCTGCCTCCACACTTCAAGCCTAATGTGGGCACACTGCTTTCTTCAGAAATGTATTTAGCAGTCACTCCCAAACCAACCTTAAAATGAAACCGATTGGATGTCTGATATTCAGCTGTGAAAAGGGTGGTGGCGACATCATTTCCAAACAGAGACGGTGATGGCAATCTTCTCAACTGGGTAGTAAATCCTAGGGGTGGCAAGATATGGGGAGAGAGAAATGGAGACTAACTTTTAGTGTTTTGTTTTGTTTTTGTTTTTGTTTTGAGACGGAGTCTTGCCCTGTGGCCCAGGCTGGAGTGCAAGGCATGATCTCGGCTCACTGCAACCTCCACCTCCCAGGTTCAAACGATTCTCCTGCCTCTGCCTCCCGAGTAGCTGGGATTACAGGCAGCCGCCACCACGCCCAGCTAATTTTTTTTTTTTTTTTTTTTTTTTTTTTTGAGATGGGGTCTCGCTCTGTCGCCCAGGCTGGAGTGCAGTGGTGCAATCTCGGCTCACTGCAAGATCCGCCTCCTGGGTTCACGCCATTCTCCTGCCTCAGACTCTCTGAGTAGCTGAGACTACAGGCGCCCACCAACACGCCCGGCTAATTTTTTGTATTTTTTAGTAGAGACAGGGTTTCACCGTGGTCTTGATCTCCTGACCTCGTGATCCGCCCGCCTCGGCCTCCCAAAGTGCTGGGATTACAAGCGTGAGCCACCGCGCCCAGCCCTAATTTTTGTATTTTTAGCAGAGATGGGGTTTCACTGCATTGGTCAGGCTGGTCTTGAACTCCTGACCTCGTGATCCACCCACATCAGCCTCTCGAAGTGCTGGGATGACAGGCGTGAGCCACCACGCCTGCCTGACTTTTAGGTTTTATTTTATTTTGCAGTTAACGTATCTGGGCCATAAGGAGTTGTTCCCAGGCGCAACATCAGGGCAGTGCTCACCTGTGCTTGTATTTGTATGGCCATTGCTGGCTTCATAGCCCCAGTTCCAGGGGAAGAAGCACCTAGGGACATTGGCATCTGCCACAGGCGACCAGCAGCACTTATATTGCCATCTGCAGATATCCTGTAACAATGACACAGAGTTAGCAGTATATAAACTGAGGGAAGGAAAGTATTATCCATTTATTTATAACCCATTTTATTCCAAGAAGAATTTAAGATAGGTTATAATCACATTCATTAATTTATTTGTTCTTTATTCCTGCATCTATCCAACTGTCCAATATGTATTTATTATCTACCAGACATGGAACTGATAATACAGATAAATAAGACATAGCTTGTGCCTTTAGCAAACTTACTGTCTAGTGGCAAATCCATACAATTAGGAAAGCAATTACATACAGTATGATGATATGAGCGCTCCACCAAGTGTGTCCAGGAGCTGAGGGAACACACGGTCACTGTACCCAGCCTAGTAGGCATGGAGTGGGGTAGGGAGAGCTTCCAGGTAAGTGAAAGTTAAGTCCCGATATGAAGCACCAGGGGAGGTTAGACAGAGGAACAGTATTCCTGGCAGAGAAAGCAGCAGTGCATGACAGACTCAGAAAAACTACACATTTCTTGTGCCAAAAACATTAAGTATGAGAATGAAGCTGGAAATCACATAGTATTTTTACCATGAGCGGGCTGGAAGCCAGTCCAAGAAGTTTGGACTTTCCCATGAGAAAGAGTCATGCAAGTGGCTAACAACACAGGAGAAAAATAAATGCATTTCCAAAAAGTAAGCAAAGTGAAGCTAAGAAAACTAGAGACGATTAAAATAAAACTCGGACAGAGGGTAACGTAGAAATTCACAATGTCTCTACTATGTACAAGGCAAAAACAAATCACACGTGGTTCTTTCTCAGAGTGGTTTGATTATAAATATTCTTTTGGTGTTATTTAGCAAGATTTATTTTGTAAAGATCTTATAATTTTCAGGTTAATTTACATAAAATTATTGTTACCATAAATAAAACAAATGGCAACTGAGACCAATGTGTTAGAATAAACACAGGCATTCACCTTCCTAAATTTACTTGAAATGACAGAATTTACATGAAATGACAGAAATAATTTTAAGAAAAAAATTACAAATCTGTTTTTAAAACAGCAAAATAAAATGCAATGTGGCAGGTCAGAAATTCAATTACAATTGGATTTTTTTTTTTTTTTTTGAGACAGAGTTTTGTTCTTGTTGCCCAGTCTGGAGTGCAATGGTTTGGTCTCGGCTCACTGTAATCTTTGCCTCCTGGGTTCAAGTGATTCTACTGCCTCAGCCTCCCAAGTAGCTAGGATTACAGGCTCCCACCACCATACCTGGCTAATTTTGTATTTTTAGTAGAGACATAGTTTCACCATGTTGGCCAGGCTAGTCTGGAACTCCTGACCTCAGGTGATCCACCCACCTCAGCCTCCCAAAGTGCTGGGATTACAGGCGTGAGCCACGGTGCCTGGCCTACAATTGAATTTCAATTACAATTACAACTACAATTGAAACTCAATTACAATTCAAGGTGAGATTTAGGTGGGGACACAGAGTCAAACCATGTCATTCTGCACCTGGCCTCTCTCAAATCTCATGGCCTCACGTTTCAAAATGTAATCATGCTCTTCCAATAGTCCCTTAACGTTTTAACTCATTCCAGCATTAATCCAAAAGTACAAGCCCAAAGTGTCATCTGAGACAAGGCAAGTCCCTTAATGTTTTAACTCATTCCAGCATTAATCCAAAAGTACAAGTCCAAAGTCTCATCTGAGACAAGGCAAGTCTCTTTAGCGTATGCGTCTGTAAAATCAAAAGCAAGTTAGTTACTTCCTAGATACAATGGGGTACAAGCATTGGGTAAATATACCCATTCCAAATGGGAGAAATTGGTCAAAATGAAGGGGCTACAGGCCCCATGCAAGTCTGAAATCCAATGAGGCTGTCAAATCCTAAAGCTCTGAAATAATCTCCTTTGACTCCATGTCTCACATCCAGGTCATGCTGATGTGAGAGGTGGGCTCCCACAGCCTTGAACAGCTCTGCCTCTGTGGTTCTGCAGGTACAGCCACTCTCTCGGGTGTTTTCATGGGCTGGCATTGAGTGTCTGTGGCTTTTCCGGGCATGCAGTGCAAGCCGTCAGTGGATCTCCCATTCTGGGGGCTGGAGGACAGTGGCCCTCTTCTCACAACTTCACTAGGCTGCGCCCCAGTGGGGACTCTGTGTCGGGGCTCTGACCCCACATTTCCCTTCCACACTGCCCTAGCAGAGGATCTCCATAAGGACTCCACCTATGCAGAAAACTTGTGCCTGGCCATCCAGGCGTTTCCATAAATCCTCTGAAATCTAGGTGGAGGTTCCTATACCTCGATTCTTGACTTCTATGCACCCATAGGCTCAACACCATGTAGAAGCAGCCAAGACTTGGGGCTTATACACTCTGAAGCCATGGCCAGAGCTGTACCTTGGCCCCTTATAGCCATGCCTGGAGCTGCTGGGACACAGGACACCAAGTCCCTAGGCTGCACAGAGCAGAGGAGGCCCTGGGCCCTGCCCATGAAATCATTTTTCTGTCCTAGGCCTCCTGGCCTGTGATGGGAGGGACTGCTCTGAAGACCTCTGATGCCCTGGAGCCATTTTTCCCATTGTCTTGGCAATTAACATTTGACTCCTTGTTACTTATGCAAATTTCTGCAGCTGGCTTGAATTTCTCCTCAGAGAATGGATTTTTCTTTTCTATTGCATCATCAGGCTGCAAATTTTCTGAACTTTTATACTCTGCTTCCCTTTTAAACATAAGTTCCAATTCCAAACCATATCTTTGTGAATACATAAGCTGAATGCCTTTAACAGCACCCAAGTTACCTCTTGAACACTTTGCTGCTTAGAAATTTCTTCTGCCAGATACCCTAAATCATCTCTCTCAAGTTCAAAGTTCCACAGATCTCTAGGGCAGGGGTAAAATGCCACCAGTCTCTTTGCTAAAACATAGCAAGAGTCGCCTTTATTGCAGTTCCCAACAAGTTCCTCATCTCCATCTGAGAAACGCCATTCGACAAGTCTCAAGGAAGTTCCAAACTTTCCCACATCTTCCTGTCCTCTTCTGAGCCTTTCAAACTGTTCCAACCTCAGCCTGTTACCCAATTCCAAAGTCGCTTCCACATTTTCAGGAGTCTTTACAGCAGCACCCCACTACCTGGTACCAATTTACTGTATTAGTCAGTTCTCATGCTGCTAATAAAGACATACCCAAGACTGTGTAATTTATAAAGGAAAGACATTTAATGGACTCACAGTTCCACATGGCGGGGGAGGCCTCACAATCATGGTGGAAGATGAAGGAAGTGCAAAGGGAAGTCTTACATGGCGGCAGGCAAGAGAGCTTGTGCAGGGGAACTCCCCTTTATAAAACCATCAGATCTCATGAGACTTATTCACTACCATAAGAACAGTATGGGGGAAACCGCACCATGATTCAATTATCTCCACCTGGCCCACCCTTGACACGTTGGGAGTATTAAAATTCAAGGTGAGATTTGGCTGGGGACACAGGGTCTAACCATATCACTTCCATTAAAAAAAAAACAGTGAGGAATGTGTAATGTTAAGATTTAGAACAACAAGATTTAAAGCTCCTTAATATTTAAACTGAATTACAAAACAATGAAAGAGAAGTGTTATGAAAAAACTTTAAAAATCAAATTTAATTATCCCAGAAAATAATATAAAAAAATAAAGAAATGGAAAATATGAAAGAAAGAGTAGGTGAAGTGACTGACAGACTCAGATAGCAGCACTCAACTAAGAAGACTCCAGAAAGAGAAGGAGAAGACAAATGAGGGAAAGAAAAGCAAATAAAATATCATGGATCATGAACAACTCAATGTACAACCCAAGACACTGGAAAAGTACAAAATACACCCACAAAAAGTGTGTAAAATAATAAAAACTAAAGCAGTAATTACAAAGAAGCAAGTAACTACATTCATCAACTCAAAACATCCATTGAGTGCCTGCTCTGTTTAAAGAATTCTTCCAGATTCCAGTGGCACAGGGTTGTCAGCAAGGACAGGAAGACAGATACCACCATTAATCAAATCCAGCTTGTTTCCACCACTGATTTGCAGTGTCATTTTTATTATAAACTAAATTTAAGTGCATACATATAAGCATGTGAATATGATTTTGGGACTTCTTATATTCAAATGGCTTATATGTCAATTCCTGTTATAACTCCACACTGATATTACTATAGTGTGAGGATAAGTTTTGTTATTAGTCTGGCAAATCAATCAATCTAAGAGTTTTTTTGGAAAGATCAAGGAAATAGAAATACCTTATCAAGTCTTATTTTGACAAAAAAGGGAAACAAACAGGGCTTAAAACAAAAATGAAAAATGACAACAGATATAAAGAATGAGTAAGAATCATGAGAAAACTTATTCATAACAAATATTAGCCAATGAATGTGAAACTCTAAATTAAATAAATCTTTACACAGTAAAAGTTTAAATAATCAAAATTGTCTGAGATAGAAAATCCGAAATGACCAGTAACCATGAAAAATTGTGAAAGATAGTTAAGAATCTTTCCCTAAAAAAAAAAAAAAAAGCCCAAATGATTTGAGGAATAAAATATCCTCATATTATATATATTGTATTTTCAGAATATAGTAAAAGGTGGAAAGTTTCCTAATTCATTTTATGAAACTAGAATAGTTCTAGTAACAAACTGAAAAAGGACAGCCCAAATAAGCAAGTAAACAAAAATATATAGGCCCATTTCACTTAAAAAACATAGATGTGCAAAATATCAATAAAATATTAGCAATTTGAATTCATTCATATATTAAAAGAATTAATACACAATATATGAATAGGTCTTATTAAGCAAAAGTGAGAATGGTTCCAAATTAAGAAATATTTTAATGTAATTCACAACACTGACAAAAGAAAATCATATGATAATCTCAACGGAAGCAACCTATTTTAAAAATATAATGTGGTAAATCCAAATGCCTTAAATTTAAAAAGCGAGTTGGAAAAATATATAGTATAATCAAATTTTTGTTAAAACTAAATAAATATATACATACAAAAGCTTATAAAGATCAAGAGAAGGATATACACTAAGCCATTGATTTGATTCTGGGTAACTCTGGAGGGGGTAATTTGGAGATAGACAGGAAATATTAATACTTTCTCATTTCATTCTGTACATAACTATAATGTCTGAATCTTTCCTGTTAAAGGACTGTGTTCAGTGTGGATTGTGACACCAGAAACAAGAATATGTCACAACACTACTCATTTGAAAAAGGCATAATGCTGACAAGTATTTCAGATGCTAACATCTGATGTCATTTTCCTGAAAAGCCACAGTGTAAATATAACTTAAGTCAGTGCTTCATACCTATTATAAACAAAGTAATTATAACCATACAATCTTTTTAAATGTACTTATTAACTCTCCATAAATCTAATTGACATTCCCGTCTCATTGTCTTCAGACAACAAAAAAGGCTGGAAGGAATCACTGAAGAAAGAATTTGGGGGTCTGGGTGGCCTGTAGATAATTGATTTTCCTAAGGCAGACATTAAGTAGCTCTGCTCCCTCTGAAACTGGGGTCAGTGTAATTCAAAAGGTCAGTTTCATTGTCATAAATTGTTTCAAAGTCCACAGACCTCTATAAAAAGCAATAAACATTTACGTAAGTGGTCTGCTGTAACATCCCTACTTCAGTTTTCAACCATTACCAATATCCCAGACCCCAAATTGTCTAGCATAACTTCCATTTGATGCAGGGATTTCTTCAACAGAGTCTCTGATAGATGCTGAAAATCTGTAAATGATATGTAACCAACTTCTTCCAAAACCAGGAAATTCCTCTTCTATAATTAGTATTTTATTGCAATGTTATTTATTATGTTTAGTTAAAATCAGTCTCCAGGAAGTTCCATTTTCTAAAACCTACTATAGCTGCATGTGGTCTTTCAGATAAACTGTCTCAACCTATATTGACAATTTAAAAAGAAAAGAGAATCTTGTAACCTATGAGTTAAAAGACATGGAAGAAAATGGAATGTACATTGGAAAAACTTCCAACTGTTATTATTTGCAGGTAACATTATCATATCAGAAAAAAATAAGAGTCTACAAACTAGGACAATTAATAAGTAAATTTAAGATTTCTGGTTACAAGATCAGTATTCAAAAATCAACTTTTAATCTATATATCAACAACAGAGAAACAGAAAATTAAAATTTAAGAATAAGACTTGAATAGAATCAAATAGGAAAAAAGTAGCAAAACCATGTGCAAAAGCTCTATATCAAAAATTTCAAAACTAAAATCTCAGTACATAGAAAGATATATACCATGTTTAGGAATTGAAATATTCACCCTTGTAAAGATGGTAATTTTCCCAAATTTAACCTGTAAATTTTATGTAATCACAATAAAATTTCTAGTAAGTTTTGTGAGAAAACTGGCAGGCTCGTATGAGAGACATTAAAATTAAAATGTATTCAGAAACCTAAAGGGCAAAGAATAAGCTAGGCAATCTTGAAGAAAAGTAAGAATGATTTGGAGGACTTCTACAGCCACACATTAAGACCTATCATAAAGCAATAGTAATTAAGGCTGTATAGTATTGGCAAAAGAACAAACTAATAACTCAACAAAATACATTCCAGAAGCAGATCCATACCTATAAAGACATAATTTACAGGAAAGATGTCACTAAAATGGAGAGGGAAAAAGATGGGCAGTTCAATAAGTGGTGATGGATTGATTAAAAATTCAAGAAAAAAAGTTTCTGGGCCAGGTGTGGTGGCTTACACCTGTAATCCCAGCACTTTGGGAGGCTGAGGTGGGCGGATCACGAGGTCAGAAGTTCGAGACCAGCCTGACCAAAATGGTGAAACCCCCATCTCTACTAAAAATACAAAAAAACTAGCCAGGCATGATAGTGGGTGCCTGTAATCCCAGCTACTCAGGAAGCTGAGGTGTGAGAATCACCTGAACCTGGGAGGTGGAGGTTGCAGTGAGCCAAGATCGCGCCTCTGCACTCCAGCCTGGGAGACAGAGCAAGACTCCGACTCAAAAAAAAGTTTCTGGACTCTTAACTGATACCATATACAAAAATCAGTACTATATTCATAAAAGATCTAAATTTGAAAGATAAAACAATAATGCTTTTAAGGGAAAGATAGTAATATATTTTTCTGACCTTGGAGTAGGCAAGAATTACTAAATAGAATATGAAATGAACCAACCATTGAAAAAGTGATAAAGTGAACTATTTTAAAATTATGAACTATTTGTCATCAACAGTCGCCATTAAGAGAGTTAAAAGACAAACCATAGAGTAAGATATGTATCTAACAAAGGATTTGTATCCAGAATACACAAAAAACTACTACAAAGCAATAAAAAAAGATGAACAGTTCAGTAGAAAAAGGCAAAAAAAATTAAAAAGTCATTTCATAAATATGATTACCAACTAGCCAATAAGCATTTCTAAAGATATTTAACCTTATTAGTCATGAGAAACATGAAAATTAAAACCATAGAATGGTTAAATTGAAAAAGGAGAAAACGCCAAGCGTTGATTAGGATGTGGAGCAAATGAACTCCTATATACTCCTAAAAGAAATGCAAATTGATACAAATACTTTGAAAAATGATTTTGCAGTGTCAGCTAAAGTTAAACATGTACATATCCTATAGACTGAAAGTTCCATCCTTAGGTATAGAGCCAATAAAAATTCTTCTAACTGTTCACCCGAAGATACCCAAAAATTTGATGCAAATTTTCTTGAATCATGCTGTTCATAGCAGCATGGTTCAAAAAAAAAATCTCTAGATGAAAACTCACAAATGCCTATCAAGAGTAGGGTGGTTACAGCAAAAAAAAAAAAAAAAAAAGAATATAACTATACCTAACAATAGGCTAAATCTCATAAAAATAATTTTGGGGTTGGGCGCAGTGGCTCACCCCTGTAATTCCAGCACTTTGGGAGGCCGAAGGGGGTGGATCACAAGGTCAAGAGACTATCCTGGCCAATATGGTGAAACCCCGTCTCTACTAAAAATACAAAAATTAGCTGGGCATGGTGGTGCACGCCTGTAGTCCCAGCTACTCAGAAGGCTGAGGCAGGAGAATTGCTTGAACCGGGGAGGCAGAGGTTGCTGTGAGCCAAGATCGCCCCAGTGCACTGCAGTCTGGCGACAGAGCGAGATTCCATCCAACAACAACAACAAAAAGACATACTTAATATAACTTGAAGTTTATAAGTTTGAAAATGTGGATGAAGTGGACAACATCCTACTATATGCCAAGGGAAGAATGGTTAAACTATGGCATACTCATATAATGGAATATCACTCAATGGTACAAAGAATTATCTAATATTTGCAACAATAAAGATGAATCTCAAAAGTGTGCTGAATGAAAGAGGCTTTACACTACACTATATGATTCCATTCATATGAAGTTCTGCAACAAGCAAAAGTAAAGTAAGGTGGAGATAAATCATATCAGTGATTACCTGTGAAGGGGTAAAAGTCGGAATAACTATTGGGAAATGTCATAAGATAACTTTCTGTAGTGATGGTAACATTCTGTATCTTTGGGTATAGAATGATTTGGCTTACACGTGTGTAGTCATTTGCCATAATTCAACAAATATGTGCCAAAGAATTGTGCAAAATATATTAATAACAACTCTTTGTATTTGCGTTGTATATAAGTGTAATATCTGAAGATAAATAACTATAGTCAAACTTTGGACTGTAGCTAATAATATACATGGTGAGAAATTTATGAAAAAGTGAACTGGTTTCTAGAACTTACTTTCAAATGCATAGAAATCAGATAGATTAATAGATGAATGAAGTGTGGGATAAGTGATAAATATGAGAAAGCAAAGTAAAATATTAATGGTGAAATTTAAGTGGTAGGTAATGGGTATTATTGTAAACTTGTTTGAAAAGTTCAATACTAAGTTGTTGGAAAAAATCCATTTTCCATTTCTGTTAAAAAAAAGTTAAAATAAGAATAGAAAGATGGTTCCTAACATATATCAATAAAGTAATTCTCTTAATAGCTAACTTTGTGCTTGATACTTTGCCCACGAATTTCCATTAAAGTCAAGCATAAAATAAGGGTTGCCAACCATCATCAGTTTAATTATATTATTCTGGAAGAAATAGACAATACGATTAGACATATGGATGTATAAGATAATATTAATACAAAGAAAAATTATCCTTATTTTCCTATAATATAATTCTATACTTAATATCCAGAGAAGGGACTACAAAACATTTTTTATAAACAATAAGAGATTTAACTTGATCAATTATATAATAAATAGAATATAAATATACTGTATACACATAATATAAATTAAAAATAATAAATATAAAAATAAAATAATAGTAAGAAAAGAAGCATTATAATAAAAGAAGCACAACTCACAAAATATAATGGATTATATTTACAGTAGAAACCAAGGAAGTGAAATACCTAGGGAAAATATCATAATTCACATGCAATAAAACATACAAGAGAAACATAAAACTCAGTTAAGAAATAAATATATATATATATGGGCCAGGTATGGTGGCTCACACCTGTAAACCCAGCATTTTGGGAGGCCGAGGCAGGTGGATCATCTGGGGTCAGGAGTTCGAGGCCTCCTGGCCAACACGGTGAAACTCTGCCTCTACTAAAAATACAAAATTTAGCTGGGTGTGGTGGTGGGCGCCTCTAATCCCAGCTACTCGGGAGGCTGAGGCACAAGAATTGCTTGAACCTGGGGGGCAGAGGTTGCAGTGAGCCAAGATCCGCGCCAGTGCACTCCAGCCAGGCGACAAAGTGAGACTCTGTCTCAAAAAAAAAGAAAAGAAAGAAATATATGTATATATGAAAAGAACTGAAATGGAGATACTTTCTATGTTTTTGTAACAAGAAGATTCAAAACTATCAAAATGTCAATATTGTTTAAAATTTAACCTAAAATTCAATATTGTCCTAATTAATATCTCAAGAAGATATAGAATTTAGAATATGGGGCCAAGAAATAAAATTTAAATATATAAATACATACAACCTTTGTGAAAAAGTCCTAAGTCACAACTAATCAGGGTTCAAGTAGCTGATATTTTATGGAAGCTACTCAGGGAGAAAACCTGTGTTCTTTAGCACATATTCATTGGGACCTCTATTACCAATAACGTAATCCAGAGGGCTCTTGTAACAAGTTGCCTGAGTTCCGTAAGTGACTCAGCCAGTGACTCAGGTAAATGCTAATCTATTTTCTATCACTATGGATTTCCCTATTTGCATGTGCTTAATGGCCTCTATTCTCAAAGAATACATAGTCTAGCCCACAAACATTTAACCTTTCTACCACAATCCTTGGAATCACACCTAAGGTACACTTAGTAACACCTGTAATCGCCCTCCACCTTGGACTTTATAATCCACAGATTAAGATTCTTGTTAGCTTCTCCTACTCTTCCTTTTTCTCAACCCTGCTTCCCTCATGATCTTAATACTGTTATTTCAATAAGGTAAGAAAGAAAGAACTTGAAACAAATCAGAGGCCCAGAAGCCATGCCACCCCTGCCCTTTCCCCACTTCACATATTCATTTCTTTTCAATAACACCCCATAGGCCACAAAAAGGGACCTTATTTCTCTGACCTCGGTCACCTCCTGGTCAGGTGTGCAGTCTATCCTTTCCGATTGGGGAATCTCTGGGCACTCTGGAGTAAATGAAGTATCTGCATAGGAATTAAAGGATAAAGTTGAAAATGTGTAGTGTAATCACAGCTCCAGGAAGGAAGCCAGCAAAGTTACAAACTTTCGGCCAATTCTCCACACAACAGATCACCGGTAGCTGGTATCTACATTTGCATACAATGTTTAACACTTCTCCAAGCTGGTATCTATATTTGCATATGATGTTTAACACTTCTCCAAGGTTAAACACGTTTATTTCTACTTTGTTTGCTTTTTAAACATATACAATTTATATACCACAAAATTCATCCTCTTAAAGTATATGTCAATGGTTTTTAGTTATGAAGTTGTACAACCTATGACCACTGTCGAATTCCAGAACAATTTCATCACTCCAAAAAGAAAAAACATACACAGTAGCAGTTATTTTCTATTCCCCTGTTCTCCTAATCCCTGGCAAACACTCATCTATTTTCTATCACTACGGATTTGCCTATTCTGAACATTTTCTATAAAAAGAATCATAAAATTTGTGGCCTTTTGTGCTTGGCTCCTTTCACTTGGGGTAAGGTTTTGCAGGTTAATCCATGTTGTAGTATGTATCCGTGCTTCATTGCTTTTAATGGCTGAATCACATTTTTTTTGTGTGGATAGACCACATTCTGTCTCTCTATTCATCGGTTCATGTACATTTGAGTTGTTTCTACTTTTGGACCATTATATACAATCCTGCTATGAACATTCGCATAAGTTTCTCTGTGAGCTATGTTTTCAGTTTTCTTGGTTATATACCTAGAAGTGGAATTGTTAGGTCATGTGGTTAACTCTATCTGTAGCTTTTCGAGGAACTGACAAAGTTTTCCAAAGTAACCACACCATTTTAGCCATGTAGAAGCCAGTTTCTCTGTAACCTCAACAACACTTGTTTTTATCTGTTTTTAATTATAGTCATCATCGTGGGTGTGAAAGTGGTATGTTATTGTTTTGATTTGCGTTTCCCAAATAACCGATGATGTTGAATACACTTTCATGGGTTTAGTGGCCATTTATAGATTTCCTTGGGAGAAATGTCTATTTAAATGTTTTACTCATTTAGAAACCTTTTTCTAAAAAATTTGGATTTGTAGTATTTCTTTATACATCCTAAGAGAATATGTTCTCTTATATTCCAATGTACTATCTTAGGATGTCAAAAGACATATATTTGCAAATGATGTATCTGATAAAGGCCTAACATCGGATACGTCATCTGCAGATATGTTCCCTGAATCTGTGGATTGTTTTTCACATTCTTGATAGTTTTCTTCAAAGTGTGCTTCAAAGCACAAAGTTTTTTTCAATTTTGATGAAGTCCAATTTGCCTATTTTTTTCTTTGGTTGCTGTGCTTTGGGTATCATCTAAGAAACTGTTATCTAATCCAAGGTCACAGACATTTTTATTTACATTTTCTTAGAGTTTTATAGTTTTGGCTCTTATATTTAGGTCTTTGATCAATTATGAGTTAATGTTTATATATGTTGTCAGGTAGGGATCCAACATTATTTTTTTTTTGTTACCAGGGAAGCCCTGAATAAATAGCTGGGAAAGTCTTTTTTCTTACTGTTTTTTCTTTAGTTTCTTATTTATAGGCACAGCTGCTTAAAGACACCAGACGGCTCAGGCTACACATCAGGAAGACATTATTGGCCCCATTGGAAATATACATCTTCACTTTAGGCTTTATCAACTTTGTGGAATCTTCTCCCCATAACAACAGCAGAAGTAGGACTGGTTCATGGACTCCATGAACCATCTAAAATCCAGAATTTTATCAGAATTTGGAGGAAACAGTTACCGTGGGTGTTAGCAGGTGCCCTTTAATGCTTTCGTTTTGATTCAAAACAAAGCCCCCAAATATATTCACTATCACTATCTTTATGGCTCTACATTTGTTTGTGTACATATGTATACATTGCAATAAAAATTTGTCTTAAAACTGGATTCCTGCAATATGCAACAACATGGATGAACCTTGAAGACATTATGCAAAGTGAATTAAGCCAGTCACAAAAGGACAAGTACTCTGGGAGTCCACTTACATAAATTATCTAAAATAGTCAAACTCATAGAAGCAAAGAAGAGAACGGTAGTTGTCAGGAGTTGGGGGAACAGGGAATGCGGAGTTGCTAATCCCCATGTATAACATTTCAGTTATGCAAGATGAATAAGTTCCAGAAATCTGATGTGCAACATTGTTTCAATAGATAACAATACTGTATTATACACTTAAAAATCCAGTAAGAGGGTAGATGTTATGTTCTGTTCTTACCACAATAAAAACAAATTGATTTTAAAGCCTCCCTTTCAACCCATGGAAATACATCTTCAAGGAGAAAAAAAACCAGAGAAAAGTTCAGTATGTAAGACAGTTAAAAGCAGAACTACTCTGCATAAATCAGAATGTGGTTTAGGGTGAATGCAGGTGTGAAGATCTAGTTTTATATCAAATAAAATAAACCAATTATTCATATACACTGGATAGCAATCTCAGGAGACTTGTTACCCAAAAAATGTTTTATAGGGGAGAAGTAGGAATAAGCTCAAAATGGCTTATATCAATGGTTTTCAGATCATCTTTCAAAGTTGTAATAGTTCCTAGAAAGTGTCTTAATGTTTACTGCGAAGAGAGGTGAAAAGAGATGGAGCAGGTAGGGTTCTACTATCAGGACAGCTTCTTTTCACTGTAGGCTCAATTCACATCTGTAAAGTGAGCTTGTCAAGCAGAACAAAGCCCAAATTCAGCTTTAACTGAAAATACATTTTTGAATTACACACATTTTATTATTTAAAGTATAATATGTACATGAAAGAGAAGGCATTCTGTTTGATGCTTCTGGGTGCCTGAGAGAGAGAGAGAGAGAGAGAGAGAGCGAGAGACAGACAGACAAAACAGTTTCAAAGGCACATATGAAGAAACTATAGCTATGTATGTTGGTATAACCAGGCCAACTTAATCATCCCACCACCTCCCTGTAACCTTGGTTTCCTTTTCCATAATATAATGGGGCTGGGCACTGTTAGCTTAACAGTCCCTTCTCATTGAAGGCAGTACGACTTCATGACTCTGGGTTGAAGGGCAGGCATCTGGTGAGCCTAATTTTGCATCTTGTTAAAATTGCACCAAATGGGGCTTGGCAGACCCTAAATATCACTAGCATTCAGGGTTTCAGTGCAGAAAAAGAACACTTATCTTTTGGAGTTGAACTTAAACTAATCATGGATGTGAATTTTGAATACTGCAATGTAGTGGCATATTGAAAAGTAAAAGAACAAAATAACCTCTTTGGCATTTAGAGGGGACTTCCTTTACCCAGCCTTCCAACCCACAAGCATCTCCTTTACCTGAAGTTTCCTCCAACACAAGAAGCAGCAAGAGGATGTCTATGGCCACCACAATTATGCAGAAGATGATCAGAAGGACTTCCAATACACTGAGCTTCCTCGCCATCTAGATAGACACAGATAATTGGGTTAAAACAAATCACAAGGCCCCACCAATCTAAGAGGATACATAATCATTGTATCCAAACGTGGAATTGTTTGCAAGATGACCTTGATTATCAGCATCCTCTTTACATAATCTAAAGAATATTTGTTTCCACTTATCAGTGTCCCTAATTAACTCTAGCTTTACCTCCAACACCTGTAGAGCTCTTGCCTTTTTTGCATGTAGAGGAATTGAGGATTGTCCAAGGAAAAGTACATCAGACATGAAGAACTGAAGGGAAAATGTTGTGGAATAACACACAGAAGAGAGATGAGGGGCTGAGGTAGTTCACAAAACCCTTTAGATGTCACTTTGATCTTCACATCCACCTAATGTAGTAGACAGGAAGGTATGCTCAGGGAGAGAGAAAATAGCAAAACTTGAATCTAAGTCTTCCTCTTTCAACTGCCCTGGGCATGATGCTGAAGCCACTGTTTAGACTGTTTAAACGTCACTGACACGCTCAAGGATCTGGTAACAAAAATGACCCTGATACCCAGCATAAGGCTTGCTGGTATGTTCACACCACACAACTCACATAAATTTGGTGGCTCCCAGTAACCCCGAAGATAATTTATTGACCCAAGATTTAAAATATTTTCTATATTGGAGGATGTACTGAACTGGGAATCAAAGGGCTTGAATTCTTGTCCTGATTTTCTTACTAACAGATGGGCTATTTACCTATTTGGACCTGTATTTCTTCATCCACAAAAATGAGATCAGACACTGGATGTGTTCTCATTTTTCTGCTCTAATTTTAGTAAATCTAACATTATTACATGTCTCACAGATCCATGACAGCCCGCAGCTGCAATGCCTTCTTTGCCATTCCGTCTCCATCATCCTCAAATGTTAGCTAGCGCCTGGAATTTATCATCCCCAGAACTGTTCTACTTTTGAAATTGTAAATCCATATGCAAATGAGCAATGTCCTTTTACTGTCTCATTGTCTTACTTTATTTTATTTATTTATTTATTTATATATTTTGAGATGGAGTTTCGCTCTTGTTGCCCAGGCTGGAGTGCAATGTCACGATCTCGGCTCATCGCAACCTCTGCCTCCCGGGTTCACGCAATTCTCCTGCCTCAGCCTCCTGAGTAGCTGGAATTACAGGCATGCGTCACCATGCCGTGCTAATTTTGTATTTTTAGTAGAGACAAGATTAATCCATGTTGGTCAGGCTGGTCTCGAACTCCTGACCTCAGGCGATCCGCCCACCTTGGCCTCCCAAAGTGCTGGGATTACAGGCATGAGCCACCACACCCGGCCTGCCTTACTTTATTTTAATAAAGTATTTTATCACATCAAGGCTGCTGTTATCTTTCCATTTCCTTTTAATCTCTTAGCCCTTCCTAGCTGTTAACCCTAACTGACCTAGGCCTCAGTATTGATTATTTAACTTGCCACTGCTCTCATCTTCCTTGCTCCCTATCTGCTAACAGAATCTGCAGGATGAAACTCTCCATCCAAACATCTGCCTTCTGTGCCGACACACCTAGCTCAAGGGAGATGCCACTGAGGCTCATAATCTCCTAAATAAACTGGGCCTGCAAGCCGACTGATGGTCTTGACAGTGCCTCTCACTTTTCACAGCAGTAATTTTATTTTATTTTATTTTATTTTTTTGTAGATGGAGTCTCACCCTGGAGTTCAATGGCCGCAATCTCAACTCACTGCAACCTCCACCTCCCAGGTTCAAGGGATTATCCTGCCTCAGCTTCCTGAGTAGCTGGGACTACAGGCGCATGCCACTACGTCTGGCTAAATTTTTGTATTTTTAGTAGAAATAGGATGTTGGCCAGGCTGGTCTTGAACTCCTGACCTGAAGTGATCCACCCACCTCGGCATCCCAAAATGCTGGGATTACAGACATGAGCCACCGTGCCTGTCCTCACAGCAGTAATTTAAAAAATTGTTCCTTCTATCCTTCTTTTCAGGCCTGACCTCTGTTACCTACACTCTTATTCTCATGCAATATCATCTCTGATATCACAAAAAAATAACGATTTTTGCAGAAACTATCCTATCTCTCTGCTTCTCAACCCAAGCTTTTCCACAAAGGTTATTCACATCTGGGTAAATTCTTATTTGTCCCCCTCTATTCTCAATGAAACAGTTTTTCCTCTTCTTGTTTAGGCATAATGTTTGCATCTGTTATCTAGATCTCTCAGCTGTTGAATTTCTCAAAAATTTTATTCCACCAATTATCTCTTCTTGTCTTGCATTATCAACTTCACTCTCTAAATATCTTTCCTTCATAAATATACCCCAAATCACCCCAAACTCTGTTAATGACTCTATGTGCTTCTCCAGGTAACATAATAACATTCTTTTTCCTTCCAGAGCTAATCTTCCAAAATGATAATTCCACACTTTCTGTATTCCCTTCCTCAAGTGTTATTGGCTTGGCTGTGTTTTCTGCATTCCGCTGGAAATGCTCCCACCAAGGTTACTAGTGACATAGTGGCTGAATACAATGGGCGCTGCCTTAATCACTTAACCACTTCCTCCTCCATGAAACTTTCCGCCTATGGATTCCTTGATAGGAATCTTGGCTTTCCACCTCTATTTCCGGCTTATCTTCAGTATTCTTTGTAGTCTCCTATTTCTTTCTTTCTTTCTTTCTTTCTTTTTCTTTTTTTTTTTTTTTGAGATGGAGTCTCGCTCTGTTGCCCAGGCTGGAGTGCAGTGGGAACGATCTCAGCTCACCGCAACCTCCGCCACCCAGGTTCAAGTGATTCTCCTGCCTCAGCCCCACAAGTAGCTAGGACTACAGGCACCGCCATTATGCCCAGCTAATTTTTGTATTTTTGTAGAGATGGGGTTTCACCATGTTGGCCAGGTTGGTCTTGAACTCCTAACCTCAGGTGATCCGCCCGCCTTGGCATCCCAAAGTGCCAGGATTACCAGCATGAGCCACCACACTCAGCCCTATTTCATTAAATGTTGATGTCCCCCAAATTCTGATATAGGTTTCTTTTTTAAACTACACAAACACCTTGAGTAATCTCCACCACTCATGTGACTTTATGTGACATGTGATGGCAATCCAACCTGTATTTCTAGCCCAGGGATTTAGATTCATATATTCAACTGCCTATTGGATGTCCCACAGATTCAACAAGATTTAACATGTTTAAACATGAAATCATCTCTCCCCACACCTCCCTCCCAGTTCCTGCCAATTTGGCCAAATTATCGGTTCCTCAAATAATTAATTACTTGAGGAATAGAATCACATTATAAAAGAAAAACCTAGAAATTTTCTTTAATTCCTCTCATTCTGTTAGTTCTCACAGCCAGTTAACAGTTCAGTCAGACTACTTTCCCGGTATCTTTGGGTCATTACCCAAGTGACCAGCACAAACAGGGTCATTTGGATCTCCTATATTCAAGCCTTTAATGGATCTCTGAATAAACCAAAAACCCTTTAGCTTTGTGATCAAAGGTCTTCAGGGCATCTCCTAACCCCAGCCGCTCAGCCTCTCCTCTCCCCATATTCCCACCATACTAAACCAGCACTTATGCAGCAACAAGCTATTAAATATAAGTCAACAGGGACAAAGAATGTTCTCTCTCTTATTTTTATGTTTATTTTGCATCTCCTCTTACTTTAAATTTCCCTGCATCCCTGCTCTTCTCAACTCCTCCCCAATGCCACGACCATTTCTACAAATATTTTTATATAGGTATATAGCTTCGATTTTTAATTACAGTAGCCTTTAGGCTAATGTGTAATAATTCCATAAAATAAGCACTTTAATATTGAAATAGAGGTAAGGAACTAGGATCTACAGGTAATTTGCCAAAAGGCATTTAGGAAGAACCCTTAGCCCTTGGAGACATGAGGTTTGGGATTAAAATTGGGGTTTATTAACTATTCTTTACTGTTTACCTAAATTAATCAGTTGTCTCTCTCTCTTTTAGTCTAAACTATTTAAAAGATATACTCTAATCCCCATAAAATATATATCATATTACTGTATTCTCATAAAATCCCTGCATTGAAGCTGATCAGACAGATATCATGATTTCCATTTTACAGATGAATATTAAGGAATTTTGTCTAGTCACGGTTAGTGGTGGAACTGAGACAAACACTAAGAGCCGCTACTTTTTAGAATAGTACTTGAATACTCTCTCCACAATGTATCCTAGGCTGCAGAGCTTAAAGACTTAGAGGATCAGTCTCCAGTGGTGGAATTTCAGGTAGGGAAAGAAGTATGAAGGACCTACCCCAAGAGTGCTACGGTATCAAACTTCATTTCTTATACACACAGCCCACAACTCAATACCACAGCAAACGCGTTATTCATCAATTGGTCTCTCTCTCCAAGTATTATTTCTCACCACAGGGAGATTTTTTTCTTTCTAGCCTCTAAAAGTCAGCAGCAGGGACCTAGTCCACAGCTCCTCAATCCTCCTGAGGGAGCAGGTTCAGCACCTTAGCTCAGGAAGTTCAGGAACCCTCTGGGAATAACCCTGGGCATTTTCCTGCCTTAGGAGCTATTGTCATTCAGGCAGAGGATAGAATGGGGATTCCTAAAGATAGAAATTCTTCCCTACTTAGAAACCCTTCCTGCCCAAAGCTGGGAGGAATTCACCTTCCTCCAAACCATGCCATCTTGAGATAGTTTCCAGAAGGATCCCATCTGTTTCCCCTGTCCTTAATTTATCCCAATGAGAGATGAGGATCTCACACCAGACCTCCCCCAATCTGTCCTCCAAACACTGACACCCCCCCGCCCACACACACACACACGTGTCTCCTCTGCGTCAACTATCTCATCCTCACTCCTCATCTTTTATGGAAAAGGAAGAAAATAATAAGTCCAGAAGAAAAACATGGGCATCCAGATCACTTAGCAGCAGACAGTAAATCACATAAAGAGAAAGGGACCCTCCTGCCCTTGTTCAAAGCCCTGCTTGCATGGAGAAGCGTACTCACCTCATCACCTTTTTTTTCTATGCTGTGTCTCTCCCTCAGCAATTCATAGGGAGCACTGAGCAAAGGTAACTGGGCCGAGGTAGCCAGCTTCTGCCACGATTAATTTATTGCCCTGTAAAGTTGACAGCAACTGGAGGAGTGGAGTACATATTCCAATAGATCATAAAAGAACCCTTGCTCTCCATGTGACACAGAATGAAAGCTCCTTTTGTTAATAAAAGGGGAAGGTGTTTTTTTTTCTAATCATTGTCCCTCTTCTGTTACTTCTATATCTGATTACTTGTCACGTCATGTTTCCTCTTCTGTATCCCTGTTACTTCTGTATCTGATTACTTGTCACGTCATGTTTCCTCATCTATACATGTAGCCTAAAGGGCTCAAGAGCTAGGCTCTTGTCTATCTTCCTCACTGTTGTATCTCCTGTGCTTAGCACTCTGCCCAATATCCATAGTTCTTTTTAAATATATAGCTATTTATTTAATAAGTGAAAGAAAGATTAGCTCTCAGTTCATCACTTTGTTCTTTTCTCCATTTTCATCCTCCAGAGTTCTCTTGGTATAACTCAGCTTTTCATTAATTCAAATGATCCTTTCCACCCATTATTCTAAATAGTGAAGTACCATTAAAGTAGAAATTATACAAACCTGTCCAGGTGCAGTGGCTCACACCTGTAATCCCAGCACTTTGGGAGGCCGAGGCGGGCGGATCACCTGAGGTCAGGAGTTTGAGACCAGCCTGGCCAACGTGGTGAAACCCCATCTCTACAGCCAGGCATGGTGGCAGGCGGCTGTAATCCCAGCTACCCAGGAGGCTGAGGCAGGAGAATCGCTTGAACTCGGCAGGCGGAGCTGGCAGTGAGCTGAGATTGCCCCATTGCACTCCAGCCTGGGCAACGAGAGCAAAACTCCATCTCAAAAAATAAAATAAAAAAGAAAGAACGTGTACAAACCTAAAGTAGGAAGACGCCTCTAATGGATATTTGTCATGTTCTTTGATGGCTCAGCATCTTTCAAAACCTCTTGGAGGTGGGGAGGGAGACAAGGGTTGAAACACTACCTATTGGGTATATACTCACTACCTAGGTGACAGGTTCAATCACACCCCAAACCTCAGCATCACACAATATACCCTTGAAATGAACCTGTATATGCACCCTGAATCTTAGACCCTGAATCTAAAATAAAAATTGAAAAAAATTTAAAAACAGAGGATCTTTGAAAAGAAAAAACAAAAAACCTCTTACTTAAATCAACTTAAGGACTTTTTCTCCAAATTCTGCCTCCCCAAAGAAACAGCTAGAAATTCTCTTTCACAGCCTCTCTTTCACCCAAGGTAGAGCCAAGTGGCTGCAGCTTTGTGAATGAGATATTCCTGTGAGTGACTTACATCCAGAAGAAGGTGTAGATAAGGAGGTACCATGTAAAATCCAGGATGTTGGAAAGATAGCTCGTTTCAGAGGCAGCAGGGACAAGAGACCTAGTGGCATCCTATGCTCAGTATTTGGGGTTGCAAGCTGCCAGATATGTGCTCAGGGCAGTGGCAGTAGAAACCACTACAGGGTAACCTGGGGCTTGTCCCTAGCCACATGGCCTACAAACCTGACTCTCTAGTCCTACCGGAGTTTCAATGAGTCACCAATATCTTTTAAAAATTTTTCTTAAGCCAGCTAAAGTGGATTTTTTAATTGACATATAATTTCCAAACCACAAGATTCACTCTTTTATACAGTTCAGTGTTTTTTTAAAAAAAATTTACAAAATTCTGAAACTATCACCACTATCTAATTCCAGAACATTTTTGCCACCCCCCAAAAATAATTAGTGGTCACTCCCCATTCCCATCTCCCCCTGTTTCTGCAGCCACTAACCTACTTTCTGTCCTTATGGATTTACCTATTGTGAACATTTCATATAAATGCAGTCATACAATATGTGGCCATCTGTGTCTAGCTTCTTTTACTTGGCATAATATTTTCAAAGTTCATCCACACCATTTCAGGTATCAGTATTTGTTCCTTTCCACGTCTGGATATGTATCAGTTAATACACATCTAGGTTGTTGATACTTTTTGCCTGTTATGAACTATGCTGCTAATAAGCTGACATGTTTTTTTTAAAATTCTGCCTGGAATATACCTAGGAGTGGAATCATGGGTCATGTGATAAGTCTTTAACTTTTTGAAGAACTGCAAAACTGCTTTCTACTGTGGCAGCAGCATTTTACATCCCCATTCCTGCCAGTAATATATGAGGGTAGAGAGGGCTCTTTTGGTGGCACCTAAGAACTGTAAATAACAGTGTTCATAGTAGTGAATCTTTTGTGTTTGCTTCCAATGCTCAGTATATGGAAAAGCACACATACCCACACACACGGAGAGAGAGAGAGAGAAAGTGAGAGAGACAGAGAGAGGGACAGAGACTAGGTTTCTGCATTTATGAACTCCTGGAATGACATATTCAGCTTTTCATTTGCCCCAGTACAAGGTGGCCTTTGTTAGAGGGGAAATGTACCAAGATCTCATTTCAAATTGGGAAGGCATCCTGGCAAAAGATCAAGAAGGGAGATTTATTGTTACATAAGATCTTTCTATTCTTTGTGTGATATTTTACCTTTAACTCCCCACATGCTGTGCACATTTGTGACTTCGTATATGTTACAGTGGTAACCAACAGGCCCAGCTAATTTATAACCTGTTTCCTAAAGTGCAGAAAATAGCTACCTTCACCATCCGTTCTTGCTAACTAGTAATTGGAAGATATTGGATCACCATACTGGTGCTGACCAATGAAAAAATAACAGAGCCACTTTTAAGGGTAGAGACAGGCACGTGACCCGACGTCTTCCAGTTGTCTATCGGTAATAAGGCACGGCAAAGTTAGCTATTGGCAGAACTCAAACAGTTGTCACAGCAAGCTGCTGGTTGGAATCATCAGATCAGAAACTAGTAATATGAGTCGCCCTTAACTTCCAGAACACCTTTCTCCAAGGCCAGATGCAAAACTCTCAATGACTCTGCTGCTATGACAAGAACAAAGAAATATTGATGAGATCTTGACGACACCTGCCACGGCCAACATAACCTTATCTTTGTAGGTATATATGACATTTAATGTTATAACATTAATAAGAAAGGAATAGATGTCTCCCTATTTAAGTGAAAGAGTTTGAGAGTGTTATTTTTTTATTTTGGCACACCTATGAAGAAAGAAAGTAAAATTATGTGATCTGAAAAACAGAGCATATGTGGAAAAGGAAGGCCCCCAGCTTCTTCGTGAATCGCTGGCCAGGAGTTGTAAGCATAGGTCCATGTTGTAGGGGCAACTCTGGGATGGCCACAAATCGATATGGTTCCATGAGAGGTGGTTCTCAGAGTGAGGTCTGAAGAACAACCTCTGGGGGTGTTATTGAGCAAAAGGGCTCACTCTTCGATGCGCTAGAAGCCAACACTTTGACAAACGGTTTTGAAGAAAAGCCTTTTATTTCAAGTCGACTCACAGGAGACAGGAGTCCAGCTTAAACCTGTCTTCCTATGGGGGGTGGATTCTGGGATTAGCAGGAGATTGGTGAAAGAAAGGGGAGATCTAGAAAGTCCTCAGGCATGCACAGTTATCTCTTCATGCCTCATCATGGGTCCCATGTGTAAATTTGGGAGGGAGTTAGTATGAAACTGTGGTGGAAATTCAGGCTGTGATGTCAGCAAGCTCTTTCTTCGTTAACTCCGGTAAGCCATATTGGTTCCAACCGATAATGTCTTTTTCACACATTTCTGGCTGAAATTTAGCATTTTGTTAGGTTATGAATGTAGACAACAGAACACAGTAGTCTTCACAGCACATGAGTTTGTCAAAAATGGAATCGCAGATCTTTCCATATTACATTATGATATTATAGTGGATATCCCAAAATATTGTTGATGTTGATCATTACATTGAAATTATGGCATTGTTACTTCCACTGTTGGATCTTTTCATTTAATTTGATAACGAAAAAAATACATCTCATGGGTTACTATATCATCTTTAATATTTGGATAAGTGTATTGTAATATGATAAGTTTCCTTTGAAATAGCATGCATTTTGCTTGATGCATTTAAAACAATGTTGTGAGGAGGAATTCCGTAGGTTTCACCAGGCTGTCAGTGGGGTCCCTGACACTTCACATGCTCCAAAACCCCACTGGCCTCACTAGGGCCTTGGCCATCAGAATTATGTAGTCAGAATGCCTCTCCTTAAGCACTTTGTGGCAGCCAGAGCCAAATTCCACCAACATATCCCTGATGGTAACATTAAATATTTTTTAAATATCAAGTAAATAATGTTTTCATCTTTGTGGCCTTCCTGAGTTTGTTAGAGGAGAGCTGACAAGTTTCCCACTTTTTTGATCAAAGGATTCCCATGGCTGCTTTTCCATATTTCACCAGTTTCCTAGTTAGCTCAGGCCCTCATCCAAATGCCCTTTATTGTGATAATTAGATGATTTAACAATATTGTTTGTCTCTAGCCTTATGCAGGTGCTGACACATGAGTGTGCAGGGAGAATGAATGGCTTTCTGGTTATAAGAAAAGAAGAAAACACAGACAGGTAGACTCATTCATTCCAAACACATTCCTTTTCAACTAATTTTCAGTTAACATCAAAAGTTAATATTCCTGTTGAACGTTAACATATAATTTCCTTATCTCACATTTTAACCCTATAGAATTTTAAGCAAGAAGGTTGCAACTCCTATTTTTACTGGAGTTGGTATTTTCCTAAATATAGCAACTGCTATGATGATTAAAATAGTAATCAATAGACCCTTCCACAAACCTACATCTTATAAAAGGCTCCTTGCAGAGATGTAAGAAAAAGGATAATTATAAAGGTTATCATCCTATTGGTGGATTTGGCTGCAGGTTCTGTGATGCCGAAGAGAACCAGAAAGACAAATTCATAAGAGTTTGCTAAACAAGAACCTTAACCCCAAACAGAGATTACTCATCGTCAAAATAGCACAAAATTCAAAATCACTTGCAAATTCACTTGTTTTATTTTTATCTGGCATATAAATTGCATATTTTTATGTGAAATGTGGTTATATACATTAGAAATAAGATTTACACATTTCAAAGCACACTACTGCAAAAATAAATTATTTTTAACCTCCAAACTCTCTTTTGAGCTTTGCCTGCTCAGATCTCAATCTCACCACTAGCCCTTTATGCTAAGGATTTCTCAAGACCCTCTTCTTCAGGTGAGTTGACTCTTCCTTTTTCCTCCCCATGAGGCTGCCGACAATTTTACATTATGTTCTTACTTATGATCACTTTTACTATCATCTTCTGTTTCATCTGATCTTTCCTTGTGTTTGCCTTTTCTTTGCTTATCATGCTCCCCCCACCTATAACCAATTAGGTATATTATTCCTCCCGCCGCCTATAACCAACTAGCAGATGTTCTTTCTGGATACTTTCTTGAGACGCTGATTAGCTTCAAGACTTGGAACTGTCTCAGAAAGCTTTCTCTTGTGTGTTTAACAGAAGAATGGGGTCCATTCTATCATTACAAACATGGAAATACACATACTTCATCATGGACCCAGTTCATCTTCAGTAAATGTCATATGATGAACAGTCACTACCATACTAACCACATAGAGACATTAAGGTAATGCATAGATTTTCTACACCTCCCTAACTGCCTATCCCACAGGGCTAAGATTTAACCTTTAGGGTGCACATAAAAAATATATAACAAAATTAACAAAAATATTTCACCAATAGTGGGTATGAACCAATAATTTTTATGAGTATGAAGTATAAGTAGTTTCAAAGTCGTTCATAGTTAGAATCTTGCTCTAAAAATTCACGGAGTGCTTCTCCATGTCAATGAATTAAAATTATGTAGGCTGATGTTCCTGTCAGTCACATCGATGCTTAATACCTGTTAGGAACCAAAGGAAAAGAATTGGGCATCCGGTGTTGAAATTTCCTGCATGCAAATAAATCAGGTGCAAGTATCCGGTCCAAATAACCCCCTAATACTTCTACATTGTATTGTCTAGTTAAAAGACTGCCCTCAAAGTTTCAGATGAGAAGGGTGTTTTCTAATTTTTTAGAGTACAAGGATTATTCAGTGGTAGAGACGGGCCTTTAAATAATTCAATATGGGCCAGGTGCAGTGACCCACGCTGGTAATCCCAACACTCTGGGAGGCCCAGGCGGGTGGATCATTTGAGGTCAAGAGTTTGAGACCAGCCTGGCCAACATGGTGAAACCCAGGCTCTACTAAAAATACAAAAATTAGCCAGGCGTGGTGGCAGGTGCCTGTAATCCCAGCTACTAGGGAGGCTGAGGCAGGAGAATCACTTGAACCCGGGAGGCGGAGACTGCAGTGAGCTAAGATTGCACCATCGCACTTCAGCCTGGGCAATAGAGTGAGACTCAAAAAAAAAAAAAAAAAGTTCAATATGCAACCACTGAAGAGAAACAACTGCATGAACTGGAGAGAATGCCCTCTTTTCCATTCTACTGAGGTATTGATTTTCCTTGGCACCATCCTTCTGTTTCCTCCTTCTCCTATTCCACTATAGCACCCCAGTGTTTGCCCAGCAAGAGTCCACTCTTCCTGCTTCTTCCTAGGCAGATGCTGTCAGGAAGGTTTCACTGCATGTGTCCTCATCAGCTTGCATGTCTGTCCCTGAGCTGGTCAGCAACAGGATTGGGCAAAGTCCTTTATGGTATAGTTGGGGAAGTTGTTGACAAGAAAACCACAAGTATGAGGAAATAAATGTAAAAAATGCAAAACTGAAAGAAAACTTTTGTTTCAGGCTTAATCATCAGGAAGGATTATGAAAGAAAAAAAGTTCAGGAAACAAATAATAAGTAAGCACACGAGGAAGAAAGTTTCATTTACCATCGGGATGATAAGTGTCAGGACCACTACACTGCATTAATCCCAAGGTATAGATTTTTCACATATTTAACATTCATGCGACGAGAGTGTGTCTTGTCATCGACAACCATAGAATTACTGTGAGCCAGGCAGCACTCATGGCATAATTGTTATTGCCTGTGCCCATGTAAGCTTCATTGCTATTACTGTGTTATGAATGGATGGGCTGAAAACATTTAAATATTATTACAGGAAGGAATATTTAGTAAGATCAAGAAAGCACTAGGATGAAAATGTATATAAAGTGTGTTAGTGGCTCAGGAAAAAAACTTCATAGACACTAGTAGAAGAATTTTTATAAAATGCTGAATCACCAACATCTTTTGCAGTACAGAGGAAATATCTTAACCAATTTGTAACACATATTTTTCTTCTAAATAATAATAAATATAATAAACTAAATAATAAAATAAAACACTTTAAAACAAATTTAAATAGTACAATTTAAATACAAGTTGGTTAAGCTATTTCTAGTGCTTCTTCACATTTAGGGTCTACCTCTTCTAAATTACTTTGAGGCAGAATCATCAATGTATCTCCACTCAACATTTTCCTTCATATTATCACTTACAATATTGAAATATATAGGTAAAAGTTTATGTCTAAAGAAGTTTCAAAAACTTTCTATAAGTTTATCATAAAAGTTTGAGGCCGGGCACGGTGGCCCACGCCTGTAATCTCAGCACTTTGGGAGGCCAAGGTGGGCGGATCGCAAGGTCAGGAGATCAAGACCATCCTGGCTAACATGGTGAAAACCTGTCTCTACTAAAAATACAAAACATTAGCTGGGCATGGTGGCGGGCACCTGTAGTCACAGCTACTCGGGAGGCAGAAGAATGGTGTGAACCTGGGAGGCGGAGCTTGCAGTGAGCTGAGATCACGTGCCACTGCACTCCAGCCTGGGCAACAGAGTGAGACTCCATCTCAAAAAAAAAAATTGAGTGTAAGGAAGCATTTTATCATAGTTTTGTCACCCTTTTTCTTTCTTTGTGGCACATGAAATAATGAAGCCAATTTTCACTGACGGTATCATATTTGATAAAATATGATAGTTCCAACCTGTTTGGGAAGTTGATCTCTGAGGCAGAGGTGAGGGAGTCAAGACAAAGTTTTACATAGGTTTGCAGACAAGAAGGCAAACATGGAAAGTAAGAATCTAGGCCATGGATTCCAAATGATGATAAACCATGATTTTTCATTCATCTCCATGTGGTCCATTCCTAACACATGGAAAACTCAGGGATTCCCGGAGGGCCTGGCAGGAGAGGGCATCATTTGGAAGGGAAGCAGTCAGGCACTGCACTAGGCATATTAAGGGTGGAAAATACCATT
>NW_026652276.1:223179789-223181546 GCF_009828535.3 Hylobates moloch | reverse complement strand
TGTATCTTGGATGTCAGTCTGTGTGCCCCATTACTTTATATGTAGTAATACTTTACTGCCCACTGGGATGTAGACATGTATTATTATCCTTGGGATTTAAGACCAGAGAGCTCAGTAGACTTGTCCACGGTTTTAGGTGACAGAGTGTTGATTTCAATTTCAAGGCGGTCAGATTACAAAGGCCCAAGAAGTTTCCTCTGGGTAGTGCCTCCTAGAAGTGCTATCTCTTCTCTGAACTAGTATAATTACTGTTGTTGCCTTGATTATCCCTTTGAAACAGTCTTCAACCCTCAAAGACTGACTAGGTCTTTTTTTTTTTTTTTGGACATCTTTTTTTTTTTTCTCGTGAACATGTTTCTGCATTTCCATACTTATAAGTCCTCCTCTGAGCCCCATCATTCCTTGGGTTTCTCAACTTTGCTTTTACCTCTCAGTTTCCAGCCTTATTGTGAAACCTGCTCTCTCCTGGGGATGGTTTGTTGCTTGTAATGAACCCAAGTAGTCCATGCTTCTGGACCTGAATTTTTTTCCAAATTCACTAAGCATTTCTTGCTTGAATGAATACATGTCTCCTTACAGGTCTAGGAAGCCTACAGCCCTGTCCTCTGGCCAAGATGTGTGTCTCCTGAACTGAGGCAGCCTGTGTGCTTTACTATGAATTGTTGTGACAGTATCCACAGGCAGGGTTGTCAGGGTGGGACCGAGGACTTCCTGGAGAGCAAGTACCTTGCCCTACCTCTTGAGCTATTATTCAATAATGCTTACTCTTTCTGGGCAGGAATTGTAGCAGGGCATGTGTAGTCTATGTGACCCCCACAGGAGAGCTGAGGAGATAAGGAAAAGGCCTCTTTTCTAGGACATCTGCCAGGAATTGAAGGGACAAAGAAGCTGGCTTTTGCAGTCAGCAATGTGGTATATGTTGTAGAGTCTACATACTCTGTCAGGATGAAGTGTTAATCAGACAAATATCCATGTTGTGGAAACAAATCCCAGCAGTTGTCAATTCGGTTAGCAGCCACTCAGAAGCCCAGGGGCGAAGACCTCTTTTGGGAGTTCTTTCTACGTAATGTAAGATCATAGCCCATGGACAGTGGTGCAGGAAAAACATTCATCACCAGGAATGTGACTGGCAGGAGTTAGGCCAAATAATCATGCCTTATCCAGATAAGTTGGTTTTCAGGGCAAGTGGTGAGTCCTAGAGGGAAAGTCAGATATTAACAGAACCACGCAATCTGGAGCCAGGGACTGAGGCCTGGCACAGCTCCAATAGGGTATGAAGAACAGACAGTACTGCAAACCCATGATGCATACTTCTCTGTTGTCAGTCTCTGACCTCCTGGATCCCAGAGCCAGTTGGCAGCAGTAGCACTCTCGATTTAAAATGAGACATACTTGGGACGAGGCTGCTTGGCTATTAGACTGTTAGTAGATGCTGTAAAACAAAACAAACAAAACAGAAGCTAGGGCTGGTTTGAAGATTGGCAAGAATGAGTCAAACTCAGTTCAAGGCTGTTTTCCTTTTGTCTACTACTGAACAAGTATCTATCTATCTATGTATATCCATGTACCCATCTATGTATCTATCTGTGTGTCTATCTATCTATCTATCTATCTATCTAATCTATCTATCTATCTATCTTCAATCTATCATATCTATGTATCTACCGGTCAATGTATTAATTAATCCACCCACTCTATCTATCCATCCATTATCTATCTATCTATCTATCTATCTATCTATCTATCTATCTATCTAT
>NW_026652276.1:223155817-223179779 GCF_009828535.3 Hylobates moloch | reverse complement strand
TATCTATCTATCTATCTATCTATCTATCTATCTATCTATCTATCTATCTATCTATCTATATCTACCTCATCTATCTGTATCTGTCGCTTCACTCTATCTACTCAAGTTCGTTCTATCATCTATCTATCTATCTATCTATCTATCTATCTATCTATCTATCATCTATCTATGTATCCATCCAGCCATCCTATTCATTTCTTTCTATCTATCTATCTATCTATCTATCTATCTATCTATCTATCTATCATCTATCTATCATCATCTATCTCCACCCCTATTCATCCACTCACCCTATCTATCCAAATCCCTCTTCTATCTATCATCTATCTACCTATCTATATAGCATCTATCTCTATGTATGTAGGTATGTATGTATGTATGTATGTATCTATCTATCTATCTATCTGTCTGTCTGTCTGTCTATCTATCTATCTGTCTATACTGTTCAAGGGAGAAGACCTAGCTTCCTGTCCTCTTGTCACCTCTCACAGAGAATCACTTGAAGCTTGGTGGTCCAAGCAGCCCACATGGACATAGGAACCTGCTCAGCCAGAGAAGTTCTGGGTCATGGGCTTCTTGACTTTTATCAAGTAGTCAGTATCAGAACCCCACAGTTCATCAGCCAGTAGGGGCAACACTGCCATCCTGAGGCAATTTGGAAATCTGAGGGCAGTGTTGGTTATCACAGGGACACCAGAGGCATTCAGTGGGCAGTGAGCAGGGATGCCCATAGCTCTGATTTCAGGGAATTCTTCACAAAATATCTCTCACCTCAAATGCCAGTTGTACCCCTGATGAGAAACACTTCATTAGGGAGTCACGGAATCTGTTAGCTCGTAAGAGATTCTTGGTAGATAGGATAATTATAACTATTGGTTGGTACAAAGGTAATTGCAGTTTTTGCCATTGAAAGTCATTAAAAGTAGGCTGGGCATGGTGGCTCATGCCCGCAATCCCAGCACTTTGGGAGGCCGATCACGAGGTCAGGAGTTTGAGATCAACCTGACCAACATGGTGAAACCCCATCTCTACTAAAAATACAAAAATTAGCCAGGCGTGGTGGCGCATGCCTGTAATCCCACTTACTCAGAAGGCTGAGGTAGGAGAATCAGTTGAACCTGGGAGGCAGAGGTTGCAGTGAGCCAAGATTGAGCCACTGCACTCCAGCCTGGGTGACGCAGTGAGACTCTGTCTCAGAAAAAAAAAAAAAGGAAAGAAAGTTATTAAAAGTAATGACAAAAACTTCAATTACCTTTGCACCAACCTAATATTTATATTATTAATAGTAAGACCCACTCGATGAAGCTGGTGAGGATGAAGCCACTGATGTCCAGGTCTGGCTTTACTGACTATAAAACAAATAGCCAACAGCCCCATGAAAAGCAGATTTCTGAGTCCAAAGCTCCAGCGATTTAATTCAATAAGTCTGTGATGGGATCTAGGAATTGCAGTTTGTAGCATGCGATGTGCCACAAAAAGAGTGCTAGGTGATCCTGAGGCCCAGTGTGTGGGTGGTTATATCACTGTTTGAAGACTGGAGAAACTGAAGGCAGAAGCCACAAAGACAAGACTTGAATATGCACAGGTGTAAGGTAGAGCCAGCACCTTGGAGAACGGCAGAACATTTTTATGAAGTTGGAAGGGGTCATCCGAGCAGTACTTAGGGAAGTTCCTACATCATGGCTGGCCAGGTTCCCCATGTGTACCCCATATGGGATACAATTCTGACTCAGATGTGGCTGATAATCTCTTTATTCTAATTCTCCAACCCCCACCCATCCCATTGTTTCTAACCCTGCCTGATCTGGAGCTCTCTGTTTCTGGTGAAAGGTTCTCTTTGTCAGGTTTCGTGGTTTCTACCTCCATTTCCTAACAAAAGGCATCCCTGGCATGCCCACTCCTCTCAAGATTCTCCGCGATGTGACCCACTATCTTCTCACATCCTTGACAGCCAGACCCATGTAGGCTGATCTGTTTCTCTTTTCTCATGTTCCTTTTCTTGCCCTTCATGTACACATATGGATTCCTACCTGCCTTTTGTCTATTGTATATAAGAACTGGAGTTCCCCTAGACCAACTGCTCATTCTGTTGCCTCCCCCACCCTCCTCACCAGCATTCTTTAGCTCTTTAACTCTTATAATGGTGTGATTATCGTAAAGGAGGCTATTTACTGAGACATAGAAAGGACCATAATGTTCCATAACAAGCAACATTTATTTGCTGCTTCTAAGTGGTGTGAACCCACCATTAAACAGTGAGTGTGTATTTTGTGTCAAGTTCTAAGCTAAGCATTGTGCAAAATATAAATATCACTCAGGTGAATATAAAACAAGCTTCTTGCTCTCAAAAGTCTACAATGTAGTTAAGAAGTTGTATCTGGCTGGGCATGGTGTCTCATGCCTGTAATCCCATCACTTGGGGAGGCTGAGGCGTGTGGATCACTTGAGGTCAGGAATTTGAGACCAGCCTGAACAACATGAGGAAACCATGTCTCTACCAGAAATACAAAAATTAGCCAGGTGTAGTGGTACATGCCTGTAATCCCAGCTACTCAGGAGGCTGAGGCAAAAGAATCGCTTGGACCTGGAAGGCAGAGGTTTCAGTGAGCCAAGGTAGCACCACTGCGCTCTAGCCTGGGTGGCTGACACAGCAAGACTCCATCTCAAAAAAAAAAAAAAAAAAAAAAAAGTTGTGCCTTGAATCCATCTTGCAGGTTAAAACAAAAACACACCCGTTATTATCTGAAGAAAGATGAAAATAAGGGGAAGTTGAAACGTCCTCTTTAAGTCCTCTCAATTTATCTTCCACACAGCTGTAGTTGTCATGTGATTCTGAAATTGTAGAAAACACTGAGGTGTACTGGTCTAATATCCTGAAATGTAATCTTATTCCTTCCTCCCCTCTCCCAGTGGGAATGACATAGGAGGGAGTCCCTGGGTGTTCCTTCCTAACCTATTACCAGGCATCTCATGTCTGCAGTCTCTCCCTGGCTTTGTCTTTGAGGAGTGCTTAGGAAATGGCAGAACTGATGTTGAGGGTTGGGCATCAAATGCATGAGGTCACTAGTTCGGGTCATTGATTGTCATCATCCATGTGTATATGAAGAGAACAGTTTTAGGATGTTTTCCAAATGCTGGGAAGGTGTGCAAATTGCACTATTTCTCTTCTCATTCTACATTTCTCTAATAAGTTAATAACATTATTTAGGCCCTGTTCAGGCCGTCTGTCACCATGCAGTTCAAGTATTTGTGTGAGTTGCATTCTCAGTAAGTGCCTGTTTGCTGTCTTATATATTTGTGTGGGACAAACAAATTGTATTTATTTTTTATAGCTATATCGAGCTTATGTGGCCTTCCCAGACTTTTTCCGTAATTCAACTGCCAAGTGGTGGAAGAGGGAAATAGAAGAACTATACAACAATCCACAGAATCCAGAGAGGAGCTTGAAGTTTGATGGCATGTGGATTGTAAGTGTGTGTGTGTCTCTGAGTACCTGTGGCTCTTGTCTATCTTTCTGTGCCTAAGTGTATGTACCGCTGACCTTCAGTCAAGAGGATAGACATTGTCCAAGGAAGACTTTGGACATATCAGATATTTCCTCCTCTCAGGAGAGGAACAGCCCTGATAGCCCTCACACCTTGTACCAGACCTGACATTACTACTATAAAATCTCTGAGGCAATTGACTAGGAATTTCTTGGAACTTTCACTGCCTCACGCCCACCTTGAGAGAGATTTTTTTTTAACCCTCTAGCCAGTTGTTCTGTAGGGGTGAATTAATCTTTCTAGCTAGTTCTCACTAGGATTTGATGAAGCTCCCAGGGCTGGCATCTACAGGGGTTACTGGATGTTGAACAATTTATTCACTGCTTCCTTGGCTAAGAATTAGCAGGATGTAATTATCTTAAAAAGTAAGGTATGTCTGTGTTTGGCATTTCTAGGATATGAACGAACCATCAAGCTTTGTGAATGGGGCAGTTTCTCCAGGCTGCAGGGAAGCCTCTCTGAACCACCCTCCCTACATGCCATGTAAGAATCCTTGGCCTTCTTGATTGGCAGAGCCGTGATTGGAAGAAGGATTACACTGGAGGAGCCTAAGGCCAGGGGTGTTCCCTCACAGCTCAGGGCACATCCTCATGGCTGCTGTGGTTTACTGGGGACCAGAGACAAAAGTTCTGCATGTGCTTTACCCAGCGGGGCATGTGCAAGTGACTAGACTCATTGCACAAATTTCTTGAATTTGTCTAGAAAGCACTTATGAGTGGTCATGCCACCAAAGGGTTCCCACAGCTAGGCTTGTTAGTTTTTTAGGCTTATGTGAATTCCATCACAGGAATTTTTTGGTGTCATCAATAGGTGGAAATTATTGGCTTGCCTTTATTGTGGAGCTGATGGACTTTGGTTATACTTGGGTTCATATCTTGGCTCCAGAAATTGTTCTCTCTAGGAGTTTTGTGACTTTTCACAGATTATGTGATATTTCCAAATCTCAGTTTGCTAAACTGTAGAGGACAGATAATGCGGTCATCTTCATAGAATTATGGATATAATTGGCAGGTCAAAAGCCTAAATCAGAGCTTGTCATGTAGTGTTTGACAGCTGTACGTTCTTCCTGACACCTCTGCTTTCTTCAGTGAACTTGATGTTGGAAACACTGGAGCCGCCATTGCAGCTCAGAGCTGGAGGCGCTGTGCTCATGTCTCTGTGGAGATGGAGAGCGACACAGGCAGGACTCAAGTTAGTCTTAAGATCCAGGGCCCAATCCCTTGAAGAGAGGTCAGGGAGAAACAGAGTCAGGGCTGGATTTCACCTCACCAGTTCTTCCTCCACAGATTTGGAGTCCAGGGACAGGGGCCTGAGCAGCAAGACCCTGTGCATGGAGAGTCAGCAGATCCTCCCAGATGGCTCCCCGGTGCAGCACTACAACGTGCACAGCCTGTACGGGTGGTCCCAGACCAGACCCACATACGAGTGAGTCTCTGTCTCCCTTCTCCAGCTGTCACAACCTGGAGGGATTGCCAGTAACTGACATAGCTACCCTAGTTTTCCTTTCATTCCCCATTCTAAGGGTTAAGAAGATTCACATGAGAACTGTGTAATGATTCTTATTAAACAAATTCTTATTGATGTGGAGCCAGGCCCTGTGATTAAAAGTAGGAGGACAGCTTTAAATAAGGCATGGTCCCACCAATGAAAAACTTAATGATCCTGGTGGGAAAGACTCACATGGAGACACCATAATGGTCACACAGGGCAGCCGGTGGAACAATAGCTTTAGTTACGGGAGGTGAAGGGAACACGGAGGTCTGGGCATCTTTCCCCTTTATTTCAAAGTGAATCGTCTTTGGAGATATTTTTATTTTTGGCCATTCTTGGTGGAGGGTAACTGGTATTGCACCAAATTAGCACAGTCCCGCTTTGCAAGCTCATGAATAGTATGAATTCTCCTAAGGACTATCTTATAATCTTCACTGTGCTCCTCCTCAAATGTAGAAAACTAAGTATTGAGGAAACCAATAGCAAGATGTAGTAATTCTTTACTATTCTGGGGGCACTCCAGTGAGTTCGCTACAGTGAAGTTCTTTGTAAAGCGCTATGAGAACACGTGACTTGTTATCTCCATTATCTGGGATCAGTGGAGCCCCCATTACAGCTCAGATTCCCATGTTCCCTCCAGTCACGCAGCAAACATTGACTAGGCTCAAGGGCTCTGGGAGCAGAAGCTCTGTGGCCTTTACTCTCTGGCCATGCCCTCAGTTCACCTCCTTTTCCCCTCCAACCAGAGCCGTGCAGGAGGTGACGGGACAGCGAGGGGTCGTCATCACCCGCTCCACATTTCCCTCTTCTGGCCGCTGGGCAGGACATTGGCTGGGAGACAACACGGCTGCGTGGGATCAGCTGAAGAAATCTATCATTGGTGCGTGGGTCCTTCCCAGGGCCTGTGCCTGTAGGGCAGGGAGTTGGGAATCTTGGGAAGAGTTGAGGAGGCAGGTCGTCAGAGCGAGCCTGGTCTGACACAGCTGTGCTTCTCATTGCAGGCATGATGGAGTTCAGCCTCTTTGGCATATCCTATGTGAGTGTCCTTGGGATCCTCCTAAGCACCAAGGAAGTGGGGACATCTTTCAGAAATCATCAGCAGGCTGGCTTTATTTCCTCTTGTTTCAGACGGGAGCAGATATCTGTGGGTTCTTTCAAGACGCTGAATATGAGATGTGTGTTCGCTGGATGCAGCTGGGGGCCTTCTACCCCTTCTCAAGAAACCACAACACCATTGGGACCAGGGTAGGACAGTGGCTTCTACCTGCAGTGTTCTGAGTCACTTGAAAGACAATCTCCATTTCTGAGCTAAAATTAACGCAATCTGTGTTTCCTGGGATATCTTTTTAAAAAGGTGTTTTTCTGTTTGTTTGTTTTTTGTTTTGTTTTGTTTTGTTCTGTTTTGAAACAGGCTGAATCGTGCAGTGTCCCAATCATGGCTGACTGCAGCCTCAACCTCTGGGGCTAAAGCGATTGTCCCACCTCAGCCTTCTGAATAGCTGGGACTACAAGCACATACCTACGTGCCCACCCAATTTTTGCATTTTTTGTAGAGATGGGATCTTGCCATATTTCCCAGGCTGGTCTCAAACTCCTGGGCTCAAGTGCTCTACTCGACTCAGCCTCCAAAAGTGGTGGGATTACAGGCGTGAGCCACTGCACCCTTAAAAATTGTTAAGCCCTGGTGTCTCAATGAACCATATTCCTCAGTGTTCTTTAGATTATTATTTTTTTCCCTGTATTTTAGGCAGAATTATACCAAATGTGCCAAAAAGAATGTCTTACAGTGAAATTTTATCAGCTGTCCTAGGAGAGCGTCAGTGACTCTTTCCAGTCTATTAAGAATATTCTCTGGGCCTCATGTAGAGTTTTCTTTTGTTTAGCTGTGAGTGTTCTTCAGTTGGAATATGCTTTCAGTGACCTTCTTAAATCCCCTAGAAATTCTAGGGCGAGCTCCAAACACTGTTCTCTTTCTCCTTAGAGACAAGACCCTGTGTCCTGGGATGCTGCTTTTGTGAACATTTCCAGAAATGTCCTGCAGACCAGATACACCCTGTTGCCATATCTGTATACCCTGATGCATAAGGCCCACACGGAGGGCGTCACTGTTGTGCGGCCTCTGCTCCATGAGTGAGTGTCCAGCAGGGATCCCGATGACTAATGGATGACTTACTGCATTCTGTGTGGTGGCAGTTGATATACACAACTCTTCCTAATTAAAGACACGATTGCCTTTTGACATGAGCTCCTCAGGCGCAAATCGTACTTGATTACTCTCTTTAGCACAGTGTTATACATACCATAGGTCATGAAAAAAAGGCTATTGATTGAATGAACAAAACTGAAATGATGCAGTACGGCATAGAATAGTTTCATTCTAATTTGGCTGTGCAAAGGCCTATCTTTTGTAGCAGTTTGGTTATGTGGACCCAGGTCACAAAAGAAGGATTTCAGCAAGAGAATTGAGGGACAAGGGCCATCCTTGCATTTAAAATGTGCCATGGTTAAGAAATGAGGTAATGTTTTATAGGAGAGAACACATCTACATCCCATACTTTCTGAAGTTTGAGGCACATCCCATGGGCAAAGCAGAGGCTGGGTGCTCCTGATGAAGCCAGGCCTAGGAAAAAAGCCAGGATGGCTCAGGGGCAGCTCAATTTCCGACTTGGATCTGAGCTTGAGGAGCTTCTTCAGTCTTGGCCTGAGGCTCTGTTGGGCACCTTCGTTTCCCTTTCCAGGTTTGTGTCAGACCAGCTGACGTGGGACATAGACAGTCAGTTCCTGCTGGGCCCAGCCTTCCTGGTCAGCCCTGTGCTGGAGCTGGTGAGTGTGGAGGCCTCCGACGGGGGGAGGATCTCAGCTGTGAGGCTTGGGGAAAAGGACGAGGAGAAGAGGCCTGAGCTGACCGGGGTCCTAACACATGGTTTCCTATTCTACCTGTGTCTCCTCCTCTCCTTCTGAGCTGAAGTCCATCACTTAGGTGTTCTGGGCCTCAGCTCCTTCATCTTTAAAATGAGCCTAACAATTCTGGTTCATAGGCTGATCAAGAAGAAAACTCCTCATGGAATATTCAATGACACAATCATTTCTTCGTTGACTAAAATATGGAATAGAAGGTCAGATGGGGGCAGTATTGTAAAGAATTTATAACAGTCCTCTAGCACTTTTACTTTTCAGAAGGATTAGTTGGCAATGTGTGTACTTGTATTGCTGCTGGCTAACCCTTCCCTTCTTCTGCAGGAGCTCCTCCCAGCAGTAAAAGCCATTTCTTTAGTTCTGTTGTTAATTAGGCTTCTGATTAAAATACCAGTTAATTGCACCACCCCCAAATCTTTTTTTTTTTTTTTTTTGAGACAGAGTCTCACTCTGTTGCCCAGGCTAGAGTGCAGTGGTGTGATCTTAGCTCACTGCAACCTCTGCCTCCTGGGTTCTAGTGATTCTCTTGCCTTAGCCTCTCGAGTAGCTGGGAGAACAGGCACGTGCCACCATGCCCGGCTAATTTTTTTTGTTTTTTTTTTTTTGTATTTTTAGTAGAGACAAGTTTCACTGTCTTAGCCAGGATGGTCTTGATATCCTGACCTCATGATCTGCCCACCTCGGCCTCCCAAAATGCTGGGATTACAGGCATGAGCCAACACACCCGGCCCAAAAATCTTATTGTACCCACAAAATTTTCTTCTGCCCAAACACAACCTCAGTTGTTTGTCTCTTTAAGAGGAAATGGGGTAAGTCTATGTCTATAAGCAAACAGTGATTTATTTTTTTCCGAAGTCCTGGATACCAAAGTGCTGTATGAAAGCCACTTGTTCTGTGTAGACAAATCTCCCGTTTAAAAAAGAAAACTGTAAAAAGGTTGCCCCAATTGCTAACCTCTCGAGCCGTGAGGCAGCTGGGTCCAAAGCCATCACAATTATTTCACCTCTTTCCTAAGCAGTTTGGTTACTCTGTCCTGGAAAATGGTGCCACTGCCTCACCTTGTTTGTGTTTCATTTTAGAATGCCAGAAATGTCACTGCATATTTCCCTAGAGCCCGCTGGTACGATTACTACACGGTAAGTTTTTCTGAACGTTTATACAACACGGGAATATGGTAGAGAGTACAAAGGCTTTAGATCCAATAGACCTTAGGTCAAATGCTGGCTCTGTAACCCACCTGCTGCGTGGCCTTAGAGAAGCCACTTTAACCCTTGTAATCTCAGTTTTCTCACCTCCAAGTGGGGTAAGACCACTTTCCTCGTAGAACCATTGTGAAATAACACATAAAGCGTCTCACTCAGAGTCTGGTTTTTTGTGGGTGTTGTCTTTGTGTTAGTTTTTAATATTTCCTTATATCACCGCTATTTACAATGTTATGTAAAGGCAGATGCTAGCCAACATTTAAGATTGTGTTGCAAACTATAGTTTTTGTTTTTATTGTTGATATCTTTGCCCGCTGTAAGTTTGTAGGCATAGAAGCCGTTTTATCTCTTTTGATTAAATATCTCCTTCCATAGCATAGATGCTCAAAGAAGGGCACTGCACATAATTACCTAAGGCAAGCAAGTGATTAGGCGATGTGCAAAACACACACAGAGGTATGGGACCCAACCCTTGTGTGTCTAACCAGTGCAAGTGCATTTAGAAATGAGGAAGCAATGAAGAGCTCCTTGCCGCATAGTTTCATTGCTAGTATGATTCCCAAAGACTCAGCTGGGAAGCCAGGGTCTTCCCGGGCAGCTCTGGGGTGGTGATCTCTTGCTGGGACCCTGACAAATCAGACCCTGATTCTTGGGGAAGAATCAGAGGAGGTATTTCCTTTGTTTCTAACTAGGACTCTTCTTCTGACTTTCTGAAGAGAACATAGTTGAGGGCTGGAAATACAGCAAAGAGGTTCAAGCAGGCATACAGGAAGCAGAGCATGTGCTGGCCCCTTCATCCAAGGGGATTGCAGTGAGATTAGGTGAAAACTGGACAAGGATGTGCGATTTTGTTCCTTCTCTTCTCAGTCCATTGGAGCCCAAGTCCTCTCCACAGCCCCAGACTCCTCTTTCTGCAGCTAGTCTGGATCTGCCCTTAGGGTGGTAACATGTTAAGGCTCTGCTATGTGCTTCCCAGCCAGGCCTTCCCCAGGAAGAGGTGGCCAGCTTCCTTTAAGTGAGACTGGCCTTTGTCCTGAGTGAGCATGTTGAGTCTCCCATTCACTAACAGAAGATATCTTTGATTGAAGAGGGAGAGACAAAAGAAGTCATGGAGCAAGCTGTTTAGAAAAAGATGAAATTCGGCCAGGTGCGGTGGCTCACACCTGTAATCCCAGCACTTTGGGAGGCCGAGGTGGGCAGATCACAAGATCAGGAGATCGAGACCATCCTTGCTAACACGGTGAAACCCCGTCTCTATGAATAATACAAAAAATTAGCCAGGTGTAGTGGCATGCACCTGTAGTCCCAGGTACTCGGGAGGCTGAGGCAGGACAATCGTTTGAACCTGGCAGGCAGAGGTTCAGTGAGCTGAGATTGTGCCACTGCACTCCAGTCTGGGTGATGGTACGAGAGTTTATCTCAAGAAAAAAAAAAAAAAAGAAAGATAAAATTTTTGATGTTTCATTAAAATGAAGATGAATCTCATAGGATTAATGAAGAAGTGTCACCTTAATTAATCTTCCTAAGTTTGGGTAACTGTTACTCGTTCTAGAGCACAAGCTGGCAAACTATGGCCCACAGCCAAATCTGCTTGTTAGCTGATTTGCAAAAAAAGTTTTATTGGAACACAGCCATGCATATTTGTTTCCTTGTTGTCAACAACAACTGCTTCTTACCTGTCAAGTAGCAGCTCTGAAATGAGAGGATTTTGCCTACCAGGGAACATTTGGCAATGCCTGGAGATATTTTTGGTTGTCACAACAGGGTGGGGTTGAGGAGGCGATGTTGCTGACATCTGAGGATTCTGCTAAATATCAAAAGGCACAGGATAGCCTCATCACCAGAGAATTGTCTGGCCCAAATCTCAATAGTGCTGAGACTGAAAAGCCCTGCTCTAGTTGAGAACATGTAGGATGGAAGGATGGTCCCTAAGGTTCTGATTCAGGTGAGAGAGTAGCAGCTCTTCCTGTTACACATCAGGCAAATGTATCTTGTACGGTGGAAACAAAGGCAAGAGACCCTACCAAGATATTATAGCAGCCTTGCAAGATTTCTTGCAGCTCTGGGTGAATGGAGAATGGGTAATAGCAGGTATGTTGCGAAGAGTGATGAGCAGGCGTAAGTTCAGAGGAGAGGATGAGATGTCTGGCAGGATGCACTGTTCAGGGAGGGGCCTGTCCTCTCCTTTGTCATCTCTTACCTTCTTCTGCCCACAGGGTGTGGATATTAATGCAAGAGGAGAGTGGAAGACATTGCCAGCCCCTCTTGACCACATTAATCTTCATGTCCGTGGGGGCTACATCCTGCCCTGGCAAGAGCCTGCACTGAACACCCACTTAAGGTGAATGACAGGACTCAGGTTTTCCTTTACATGTCGGTTAGCTCAACAATTTCTAATGAAGTCCACCAAAATGTAAGCATCACTCTCAAGCCCACATGCAATTCTACTCAACACTTGTTTTTGCTTCGTTTGGTTGCTTGTGTGTTAATTTTTTCGGGTTCTATACTCTTTGACTAATTATTAACAACTCTTTTAAGTCTAAGGGAGTGAGATGATAGGTCTAAGAATGTCATTTTTTTAAATCTCACATCTGAGATGGAAGTCAAAATAGGAGCAACCACCATTCACAACAGCTTTTCAGAAGCTGTTGTTTTACAAATGTATCCAGTGGATTTTGAAAGACTGTAATTCACGTCCTTCCTTAAACCCTTTGAATTTCTTTTCAAAACACACTAACAGCCAGGTGATCAGCCTCCTTGGTTTGCCAGGACTGTTGCAGTTTTAGCACCAGATGTCTCCCCTCTTGGGATGCCTCTCTATTCTGGGCAAACCAGGTCAGTTGATGCCTCTATCTGCCTTGGCCACACTGTCCATCCATGTTTCTTTGCTCTTGACTCAGTCGTTCTCATTTGTAGAGAGTCAGGATCCATTTCCACCCTCCTAGAATCTCAACTTCCTCTTTCTTTTCTCCCACTAAGAGATTTCTTTCTTGTGATTCAAAAGTGAATTCAAAAATTACCTCCTGCAAACTTCGTAAGTCCACGTCACTGAATTTTCCTTCATATGTAATTGATTCCAAAATTATAGATTCCATCTGTACTAAAGAGGTGCACATTTATATCTTCATGCCTTTGAGAGTATTAGCCTATTTGTCTTTAACAGACTAGGAGTCCTTTGGAAGCCAGAAACCTGTCTTTTCTTTTGAACCTCTCTTACTGCTTTAATTTTCCAAATTGTAGACTTTTTATGATACTAATGGAAAATATCCCTAAATCCAATGCCAGTTGGCTTCCTTTTTCTAACTGTTCACCTTCAAGCTGTTCTGCACACTGATACCAAGTTGATTTTTCCAAAATGAAAATCTCAACTGGTTGCTCCCAGGCTTGAAGTCCAAAGTCTTCCATTAATAGGGTATTCAAGTCCAATCACAACCTGGTTCCACGTTACCTTAACAACTCTTATCGCCTGCCACACCTTAATGTACATACAGATCAGCTATGCCAAAAAGCTGGCGATTTCCCAAACATACCCATGTATTTTACTGCATTTGGGCTTTTGAATTTATCCTTTCCAACATCTTTGCCTGGTGTATTCTTAATGATCCAAATGAAACTTACATTTCAACAGCAAGAAATCTTTCCCTAATCTTCCAGCAGAGGAAGCACTGCCACTTCCAAGTTTCTGGTCATTTGTAATGTATATATTTTTTGCTCCTTGAATGATTTTGTCTTTCTTCTTTAACAGTGTCAGCATTTCAATAGTAGTTGTATACACTGTGCCTGAAAATTGTATTATCTGAAGTGTTTAGGGCCATCTAAATCTATTGTTAGTTCTTTTTTGCTGAGTTTCCTTTATGTTGACTTACTACCTTGTGTGCTTGGTGATTTTTTGTTTCGTACTGTGGTAATGTTAAGCATCTAAATGTGGGTCTCATTCCTCCAGAGTTGATTGGCCTTCTCCTCTGTTTGCAAGCCAGCAATTCCTTCCAACTGGCATCATGTTAGCTTCCATCAAGGATCCCGGCTTCATGTGGGAATCAGAGGTTCACATTTTCTACCTTGGATCACGAGGCTTAGTAGCCCAATTTTCACCTTGCTATGGGAATTTGCACACATGGAGATCCTAGGTTTTGCTTACTAAGCACCCTTTTAGTTTTAGCTCAGTGTTTTGCTATCCTGTTATTGTTTTGATCTCTTGAATATATTCCTTACCTTCTTGCAAATCCAACAACATTTTAACAGGAATGTGTGTTGTAATTTATCTAGGATCAGGTAATATTTTACAGGGTAAGTCTCCAAAAGAATATATAGTCTACCATTTTTGTAGAACTGTGGTTCTGGACTCCTAGAATATCTTAACTTTTGTGTTGTTTTCACGGTCTGCCTTCATTTTTTAGTGAATGTGCCTAATTTTTCCTATAATATTTAAGATCATTCAGATGAGGAGTTGTGATTTATTAATTTTTATATCTCATTGACTTCCTAGAAATGACTGCTACTCAATACATGAATATTTAATGAAAGCAGATGATTTTGTTGATAATGGAAACTAACTCTCTTACGTAGTGAGAGGCTGAACCGTGGAAGAATACAGTGGAGAATGTGAGTCCAGTGACAGACAGAGGAGGAACAGGAAGAGCAGGAAACTGAGAGGTTGCCTAGAGAGTGACAGAGTGAGGAGAGATTCCAAATACAAATTGCTCTCTCTCCCCCTCTTCCTCTCTGTCCATCTACTCTACCATGTCTTTGAGTAATGTGTTGTGTTTCCTATTGTAAATTCTAAAGTAGATCATTAGAATGATTTGTTTTTCTTTCAAAACAAACTAATAATAAATAATCAGCTATGTTACCATTTAATAGATGGACCTTAGTGTATGTTGTTGCTTTCTGAGTATAAATGGTCTTTAGGCAGGTGAAAATGTATCTTCCTCACAGCACTGGACACTTCTCCTGAGAGCATCATTGCTAAAGTGATCTGACTGAACCAGTTATTGCCTAAGATTTCTTTCTCTTCTCATACTCTGTATTCCAAATAGTTGTTGCAGAAGCAGCTTTTATTTGAGCTATTGCAGTGCCTCTGGTGCTTAAATTCTTGCCTCCAACATAGATGTTATTGCTAATGTTTGGGGTGTTTCTATCTCCTATGACACTGTTAATATTACAGAAAAATGCGTCTGTCGATTTTGTGTTTGTACCTCAAGAAACAGAACCATCTGCTGCTAGTATCTTTTCCAGTTTGAAATTTGATGGAAATAGTCTCAGCTCAGTTGGCAAAATTCTCTGACTCCTGTCTTTGTCTCTTGAATCTTGTTCCCCACAGTCGAAAGAACCCTCTTGGTCTCATCATTGCCCTAGACGAGAACAAAGAAGCAAAAGGAGAACTTTTCTGGGATGATGGGCAAACAAAGGGTGAGCGCTGTTACGATAATGTTGCTGTTTCTCAACCTGCACCTGTGACTTATGGTCCTTCACTCCTGCTGGTCATTCAGCTGTGGGAGAAATCTCAACAGGCACAGTAGCAAGAGTCACTTAAGTATTTTGTTTCTGGTTGCACCATTCAGGGATAGTGGTAGTTGAACTACAGACGAAAGAAAAATACGTTTGTATCTCTGACAATTCTCCCATTCACCAGTGGTATCTATAGTAGGCTCTCATTTTATTGTCATTGGGTGCTTAGATGAGAAGGTTTCAAGACTGTTCCCTAATTCAATGTTACTGTCGTCCTCCTAAAATTCTTATGAGCAAGTGTTGATGATATAAAAATCATGCCCCTGCCAGTAAGGCAGTCAGAATATACTGTTGTAGTGTGTACTCATCTAGCCATACATTTTAGCATATTTGTGGGTCCAGTATACTAACAATTCTTATGCTTCAAGTTTAGGAAGTAGATTCCCTTGAAGCATATGCCTTGGAAGCCTTTGGAAGGGAATGTTTGGAATGTTCCAGTAGGAAAGAGAAGGAAAAACAATGGCTTGGCCTTGGAAACTCTTTTCCATCTAATCCAATATGTACATTAAAAATTATGTATTTATTTAGTTGTAAAGTATTTAGTTGGCAAATAAAGATTGAATATATTTAAGGTGGACAATGTGAGGATTTAATATATGTAGGCATAGTATAATGGTTACCACAGCTATTTTAATGAACACATCCATCACCACCAATGCTGCAGACTGGATCCCCAGAACTTATTCATCTAATAACTGAAAGTTTCTACCCTTGACCATCATTTCCCCATTTTCCATGCCCACAGGCTCTAGGAACAACTGTTGTAGGCTCTGCTTGTAAGAGATGAACTTTTTTACATTCCACATATAAGTGAGACCATGCAGTATTTGACTTTCTGTCTCTGGCTTATTTCACTTAGTATAATGTCCTCCAGAGTCATTCACGCTGTTGCAAATGGCAGAATGTTCTTCTTTTTATGTCTGAAAACTATTCTACTGTATATATGTACCAGAATATCTTTATCTGTTCATCCACTGATAGACACTTAGGTTGTTTTCATATCTTGGTTACTGTGAAGAAAGAAATTAAAAATTTAAATGTAAGGGCTAAAATTGTAAAGCTCCTAGAAGAAAACAGCAAAAAACCTCCTTGATGTAGTCTTGGCAATGACTTTTTGGATGTGATACCAAAAGCAAAGGCAAAATGCCAAAAAGTAAACAAGCGTGACTACATCCAACTAAAAGGCTGCTGCACAGCAAAAGAAACAATCAACAAAGTGAAAAGGCAAACTACAGAATGGATAAAAATGTTTGCAAACCATATATCTCAGAAGAGAGTAACATAAAAAAATAAGGAACTCATACAACTCAGTAGCAAAAGATCAAATGACCCAATTAAAAAGTGGGTGAAGTACTTGAACAGATGTTTTTCCAAGGAAGACATACAAGTGGCTAACTGGCATGTGAAAAGATGCTCAACATTACTAAAAGACACAGGTATGCAAGTCAAAAATCACAGTGAGATATCACCTCACACCTGTTAGCGTTGAAATCATGTAAAAGAAAGGAGAGAAGTGCTGGTGAGGGTGTGGAGAAAATGGAATTTTTTAGGCTGTTGGTGGGACTGTAAATTGTTACAACCATTATGGAAAATAGTATGGAGGTTCCTCAAAAAATTAAAAACAGAACTTCCATACAATCCCATGAATTCCCACTTCTGGGTGTATATCCAGAGGACATGAAACCAGTGTCTTTAAGAGATACACTCCTCCCATATTCATTACAGCATTACTTGCAACAGCCAAGATATGGAAACATTCTAAGTATACATGGATGAATGAATACAGTGCAATATTATTCATCCATAAGGTAAAGGAAATACTGCCATTTGTGACATCCGGATGTAGCCGAAAAGAGTAGGGGTGTGAAATCTGTTCTTCTGTAGTGGGCCAGCCAGAATCTGACTTGTCTTTCTCTCACTTTCAGATACTGTGGCCAATAAAGTGTATCTTTTATGTGAGTTTTCTGTCACTCAAGTGAGTAGCATATTTTTATGAATCTTAGGTGTGGGCTTTGGACTGACCATTAGCACATCTGTGCTTGTATGTGTGATTATATTTGTAACTTTATATGCATTATTGGCAGTAGGTGAGCACATTTCTATTTATGATTTCATCGATGTTTTCAAAAGGAGGCATTAATATAGCAGCTAGTGTTTCTAAATACAGTTTTTAAATGTCTGTGTGTTTTTATGATTGTTTTAAATTAGACGATTATCCAAATAATGTTGTACTTCTGGAGCACACACTAGTAGAGAAAGCAGAGAGGCATTCAGGGCAGTGGGGGTATCCGGTCTGGAATGGAATATTTGAGTGACTTGAGAATCTGTGTATTACAGGCATACCTTTATGCACAATTGGACTTAATTGTTTTGCAGAACCGCTTGGAGGTGAATATTTCACAATCAACCTATAAGGACCCCAATAATTTAGCATTCAATGAAATTAAAATTCTTGGGACAGAGGAACCTAGCAATGTTACGGTGAAGCACAATGGTGTCCCAAGTCAGACTTCTGCTACAGTCACTTATGATTCTAACCTGAAGGTAAAACCCATTTTGTTGAGATGGTATATTGAGAATTCTCCATAGCACCATGATGTTCCTTCTTGCCAAGGTTGCATGGGTCCCTGAAGGACCAGAGCACCTTTGAGGTGTGTTTTGGGGAAGTGAGAGGGCTGGGGAAAAAAATGAGGTGGCCAGAGCTAGAATGAGTTGGGTATTTTTCTTCTTATTCCCTTCTCTGCCTATCAATGTTCCCGTCTCTCTGGCTGGTTTTGCTTGCTTTTCCCAAAAATAGAATAATAATGATGATGAGACACAGGAACAGCGAAGTTGGAAAGTGGGGAATAGCCTTACATTATTAGACTGTGAATTTTGTATGACTAGCGCAAATAAAATTTGGTATTTGAAAAAGGCCAGTTTGGATAGGAAACTTGTGGTCAGGTTTTGGAGGGTCTTAGGTACCAACTTGATTTAATTCTCAAGCAGTCTCATACTGATCCTTGAATGAAGGCTGTGCTACTGTGTGTGAGCATTTTTGGCCGTGGGAGTGGGAGCTGGGGATTAGTAGAACAGGGAAGTACAAGATGGTTTAGATTGGGAGGTTACTGGGAGAAGGATGATAATCTTTAGAATGTGATTTTTTTACTCCAGACAAGTGAGAACTTTAACTTCGGAAGTGCTATTTAGAGAAGGGTCAAAGATAAGAAAAATATATGGAAAAATGTTAAATATTTGAATTAATGGGATTCAAAGAAGGTTTCAAATTTGCAGCCTTTATGCTTAGAGAAATGAAGAAGCTGGGATGTTAGAAACGGAAAGAAATATGATTTTGTTTCAACTTCTCAGTTTTGCTGTTGCTAAAATTGAAATTCAAAGAAATGAAATACAGCCAGATGCAGCAGCTCACGCCTTAATCCCAGCACTTTGGGAGGCTGAGGCAGGTGGATTATGAGGTCAAGAGATTGAGACCATCATGGCTAACATGGTGAAACTTCGTCTCTACTAAAAACACAAAACATGATCCGGACGTGTTGGCGGGTGCCTATAGTCCCAGCTACTTGGGAGGCTGAGGCAGGAGAATGGCGTGAACCCAGAAGGCGGAGCTTGCAGTGAGCCGAGATCGCGCCAGTGCACTCTAGCCTGGCCAACAGAGCGAGTCTCTGTCTTAAAAAAAAAATAAAAAAACAAACAAAGAAATGAAATAGAATCCTTAATTTACCCTGATGTGATTGTTATTCATTGTATGACTGAATCAAAATATTTCATATGCCCCATAAATATGTATACCTACTATATACTCATTAAAATTAAAAATTGAAAAAAGAAAGCATTTGTCCAACATTCTACAGAAATGTGGGCATGACCACCAGGTCATACGATTCTTATTGCTGTATTGTTTCTACCACCCCACACCAATGGGGGATACTGGTTTGGGGACTGGAGAGCAAGAAGATCAACTCAGTTTGGGATGACACCATGTGTCATGATAAAGAGGAAGTGCAGAGAGACCCTTCCTGACAAGACACAGAGGGCTAAGAGGAGTCAGGGTAGAAAAGAATAAGGGGTGATCACCACAGGTTTTATTTGACCTAATTGTTTTCATTATGCTATGTACAAGATTCTGCTAGATGGGAGACATTTGCCTTATTGCTGCTAAATAGATTCTCCCACTGTACAGTTCTCTTCTTATAAGCTAAAGTGATATGTTGCTTGGATGGTTGAAGGCGTGGACTGATGTCTATTTGTTCCCCTCCCCCCCCAAAAAAAGTCTTAGATCTTGCAAGGCCTTTCTCCCAAAGATGAATTTCCTTGTGATTTCCGCATTCCTACAGGTTGCCGTTATCACAGATATCGATCTTCTCCTGGGAGAAGCATACACAGTGGAGTGGAGCATAAAGATAAGGGATGAAGAAAAAATAGACTGTTACCCTGATGAGAATGGTGCTTCTGCAGAAAACTGCGCTGCCCGTGGCTGTATCTGGGAGGTAACCATGCCGAAGGGGTTCATGTGCATGAAAATCTCCACACCTAATCTGTAGTTTCTTAAGCATAGCAGTGGCATTTACATAACTACTTAAAATCCATAGAAAGGACTTCCTAAGGGACATGATCTGGATATGATGAGTAGGTGGGGACATGTGCGAAACTTTTTAAAATAAATGTTTTGCTTGGAGACCAGGAATTTAAATTTATGTTATTGCCAAGTGATAGGCTGGTTTTATCATCGTCTAAGATGACTTTCCTAACCCTGTTTAGGTTAGAGAACTGTAAGACCACATGCTGTGCTGATCTATGACTTTGGCCTTACTTTTCAGGCATCCAATTCTTCTGGAGTCCCTTTTTGCTATTTTGTCAACGACCTATACTCTGTCAGTGATGTTCAGTATAATTCCCATGGGGCCACAGCTGACATCTCCTTAAAGTCTTCTGTTTATGCCAATGCCTTCCCCTCCACACCCGTGAACCTCCTTCGCCTGGATGTCACTTACCATAAGAATGAAATGCTGCAGTTCAAGGTAAACACAGTACATGTATCAGGTAGTGATTAGGCCCTTTTCAGTTCCATCATCTTTTTCTGGTTCAGGTCACAGAATGCTAAAATAAGTTAATCATGCTACACTAGACTAGATTATTATCCAAAGAGCATTGAGAAATCATTGAGGGAACAATGAGACCTGTCCTAATTTTCATTTGGAAAAGATTACTGTGGCTACTGTCAGGAAAATGATTGGGAGAGCAAGAGTGGGTGCAGAGAGACAAGTTGGGAGGCTGCCAGTTAGGCAGGTCAGGTGAGGGTTTAGGTTCGGACTAGATACTGGAACGAAGGTGGAGAACAGTGCACCTGTTTGAGATTCAGGAAGTTGGGTTACAGGGTCTGGTGCTCGATTGAAAGCAGGAGACAATGGAGAGGGAAGCATCAAGAATGATGACTGTGTTGGTATCTTGCATCTTAATATGGATGGTGCTGACATCGACCGGAATGGGAGTACTGAAAAGGTTTGTACTTGATCAATGTAAGATGGTATGTTCAGTTTGGGATACTGAATTTGGGGTATGTATAAAATAGCCACCAGTGTGCAGTGATTTCATTTCTTTCCAGGATTTAATTGCATTTAAGGACCAGGGATGGACTAGCTGTTATGTCTGTTTTTCTGTTAAACTAAGCTTCTAAGGACAGGCATGTGCCCTTCCCTCTTTGTGCTTCTGAAGTCTAATACAGAGCCTGGCAGATAGTTAGCCCTGTAATGTAATTGACAGAGTAAGTGAAAGTGATCAGGACATTGTCGCATTGCCTAAAAATTTCTTTACAGTCTGACATCAACCCGAATTCTGAGTTTTTGTACATCCTGTAATGCAGGGATGATGCTGTTGTATGTTTGTACCCTCATCATAGCACTCGCATGTTGTAGGCACCTAACGGGTTTGAAGTGAATGAACTTCCTTGGAGTTCTAGCCTTAACCATTGCCTACTCTACCTCTTGACTATACGTTAGGTCTTTCCAAATATTTGCCTCTTTCTGGCCCACTTTAATTCTCTCTGCCTTCGTGGTTGTTATTCTTCACCAGAATGACTTGATCTCCTTTCTTTGTTTGGTTAATGACTACCAATCTTTTAATACTCTAGACTGTATTTCTCCTGGGAGACCATCTCAGTCTCCCAGAAACAATGTTAGGCATTTCCTTCTCTAGAACCTCACAGCACTTCTACATAGCTCTCCCTTAGCACACATCACCCAGGTGTTGTGAGCTGCTCTCTTTCACTTCTCATCCTCATGTGAATTTTGTAAAATCATAACACTGCCTTATTCAGCTCACATTCCTAGTGTCTTGTGCAGTGTCAGGCAGGGATGAGGTAGGTACTCATGAATCAGTTTAGATACCACTTTCAGCAAGCACATTCTGATTATTTTAATCAAATAGATTTCATTTTGGAGAGACAGGTTTTTTTTCAATTCAGAAAAGTTTTAAGGTATTTATATGTACTCATATACCCACAGAAAATAACAAGTAACATATTCATAAATGCCACGCTGATTCCAGAATGATTGTCCATGTTAGCACCAATGTCCCATTGAGTATATTAATGTGTTAGAGGCCTTAATAATGAGAAATGATAGAAAAAAAATTAAATCTGACATTGTTATTTTATATATTAGTTAAATCTCAGATATCATAAACTTAAAGAAGACAGAAACATAGCATCTGAACTTTTTGTCCAAAAATAAAAAAGGTTCTGCTGTGGGTATAGATTTCAAGAGTACTATTATTGCCTAAAATCGATTTTCTCTGGCCTAGATTTATGATCCCAACAACAATCGGTATGAAGTTCCAGTCCCTCTGAGCATACCCAGCGTGCCATCCAGCACCCCTGAGGGTCAACTCTATGATGTCCTCATTAAGAAGAATCCATTTGGGATTGAAATTCGCCGGAAGAGTACAGGCACTGTAATGTGAGTGGCTTCTAGTGTGACTCAGAGTTGATGGCTACCTGTGCCTTCGCTGCCAGGTCCATTGTCCTTGGATGTATCCTGGTTCAAAACATCACATTGTTCACTTCCAGATGCATGGATGAGTTGTTTCCTTCAGACCTGTTCTTACAGGAAATCTTTAGCATTCTAGAAATAATTACTGAGGCAGTTGAGTGTGCCTGAGGATTCATCCAACAAATGTTTATGGGGTGCCTTCTCTGGATTAGACCGCTGAGGTTTCTCTTCTCATGACAACAAATAATAAGTAAATATCACTTTGAGTGCTATGTAGAAAATGCGCTGAGGGGTGCAAGGGTGGAAGGCGGTGCTGGTGTGGAGTGGTCCCAGCTGTGATGGTGAGGAGTGCTTGGATTTGTATTGTAAAGGACCACTGAAAGGAGGCAGTGACAGTGGGAAACAGATGAATGAAGAACTCCTGGGCTTTTAGCGAGGATATCTATGATATTTTAGTCCAATTGAGTTTCTGTTTTGTTTGGGAGATGAACAGGTTCTGGGTTGGAATCAAGTATTCTGTTGTCCTTGAAAAGTCAGCTGCTGGAAACAGAGAGAAAAGCCCATTTTCTGTTTCAAATCTGCCTTTTTGTGTTTCAGTTGGGACTCTCAGCTCCTTGGCTTCACCTTCAATGACATGTTTATCCGCATCTCCACCCGCCTCCCCTCCAAGTACCTCTACGGCTTTGGGGAAACTGAGCACACGTCCTATAGGAGAGACCTGGAGTGGCACACTTGGGGGATGTTCTCCCGAGACCAGCCCCCAGGGGTAAGGACAGAGCATTTGGGATCTGTGTCTCTGCTTCTCTCCACCCACACTGCGCATGCTTTGGGCTTCATCTTCCCAAACTCCACTTGGTCATCACATTCTGCTTTTAGGCGAGTGGGCCAATTCTCAGGCTCCTTTGTTTCATGTGTTTAATTGATTTCATGGAGAAAACTAGACCTATCTCAGCAAACACGTTTTTGTTGAGTTTCTTTCTCAGGCATAATGTCTCTTAAACTCCTACTGCTTCTCCCCATGACTCTCCAGTACAAGAAGAATTCCTATGGTGTCCACCCCTACTACATGGGGCTGGAGGAGGACGGCAGTGCCCATGGAGTGCTCCTGCTGAACAGCAATGCCATGGGTAAGGCCATCAGCACCTCCCTTATTTTGGGGGGATACCAATCATGCTTGAGTCATTTTAGAATGTTTTTAGCCTAACTGTTCCTTGAATTCAAAATCTTCATTTTACGGGCACTGCTGTTTATTTTTTCTTTGTGTTTAGCCTTTCTGTTTATTTCAGTCTAATATCATGTGATAAGAAGATTTAACCCAACTCTCATTTTGGTAAAAATCACATAAGAAGGGATAGTAACACCTCATGGGTCCCAAACGTCTTGGAGGTCAGCTCGTGGGAGCCAGTTATAGAATTTGAATTAGGCCCCAGCACTTTGGGAGGCCGAGGCGGGCAGATCACGAGGTCAGGAAATCGAGACCACTGTGAAACCCCGTCTCTACTAAAAATACAAAAAATTAGCCGGGCGTGGTGGTGGGCGCCTGTAGTCGCAGCTACACGGAGAGGCTGAGGCAGGAGAATGGCGTGAACCCGGGAGGCGGAGCTTGCAGTGAGCAGAGATTGCGCCACTGCACTACAGCCTGGGCGACAGAGCGAGACTCCGTCTCAAAAAAAAAAAAAACAAAAAAAAAAACAAAAGGATTTGAATTAGGCTAAAACTATGGGTTAGAGAAGTTAGTCTGGGGATTATGAGGGTGTATGGTTTGTTGAAAAATTACCTGTCAGGTACTGTTTGCTATCTACTGACAGGAGTCATACCCCAAACCTCAGCATTGTGCATATTCCCATGTAACAGATGTGAACATGTACCTCCTTATCCAAAATAAAAGTTGAAATGTAAACATAATTTTAAGAGTAGAACGACAAAATATAGTGAAATACACCAAAGGAAACAAACCCAGGAATGGGACCTTTAGAGTTCCACTGAACTTCTTCAGTTCTGTGTGAGTATGATAGAAAATACTGGCTCTAGGCCAGGCGCGGTGGCTCACCCTTGTAATCCCAGCACTTTGGGATGCTGAGGCGGGCGGATCACGAAGTCAGGAGATCGAGACCATGGTGAAACCCCGTCTCTACTAAAAATACAAAAAACTAGCCAGGCGTGGTGGCGGGCGCCTGTAGTCCCAGCTACTTGGAGAGGCTGAGGCAGGAGAATGGCGTGAACCCCGGGAGGCGGAGCTTGCAGTGAGCTGAGATCGCACCACTGCACTCCAGCCTGGGTGACAGAGCGAGACTCCATCTCAAAAAAAAAAAAA
>NW_026652276.1:223151611-223155717 GCF_009828535.3 Hylobates moloch | reverse complement strand
GACACTGGTAATGGGGACACTGCCCACTCCCCAGATTTCAATGTAGCCCAGTTTCAAAGGATTTGTACCAGTGATATAATTGTTGAAAATTATATGGCTTTGCATCGTATTCTGTCAAATTGGAGATAAAAGAAAAATATAATAGCAGAATTAGTTCAAATTTTTTCTAACCTCTTTTTAGGCACAAATGTAGATCGTAAAGTAAGACAACTTCAGAGTCACCATCTTGTATCTTTGGATCATGGAAATCATGATTTCATCACTCTATGTCCTATTGCCAACTCCCATCCACTTTGCATTGACAAGCAGCTGCAGGGTCTTTCACACTGCCCTGAGCTCTATAGGAGACAAAAGTCTCAACTCAAGGTGCTTATATTGTACAGGTGGAGGAATCACAAAATGTGCAGCCCATTCCAAGGCAACTCAGGAACAAGGGCTAGATAACAGAAACAGCCCATCCATCTGTAACATGGTAAACTAGAATAATGATCATTACTGATGAGATGTGGATAGGTTTAATTGCAGAAAACCTCCTGGGAGCATAGTAAATTTCCACCGGAAGTCTAGAGAAGTAGAAGAATGTGAATTAGCAAGATGAGCAATGAAGAAATTCTAGGTGGTATTTTATGCCCTTACAATATTCAGCATCCTCCTAAGCCAGTGGAACCCTATTCTCACTTCATATCAGTCACACTCACCTGGCTGGCAGAAAAGTTGGCCAAGTAATAGAGTCCTTTCCCATAGGTATCTGCAAACAAACAACAAGATAAACATGGCCTGGACCTGTGCTGTAGAACTCTATGCTATATAATATACAAATGCTGTTCTAATTGCCTACTTGTCTTGGTTGAGGGAGTAAGGCTTATCTTTGTTTTTATTTCTGTCTTTTGAGTGTTCTATTTTAAAATGTAAGTCCTCTTTATGGAGACTAATCAAATTCTGCACCCACACTGAGTTTACACAAAATGTTTGCAATGAATGTGTATAGACGCAACTGTCTGACAGTCACTTCATATAACAGTTTCCTGACACTATTTTTAAGTCACTTCTCTTCCTTGTGGTCACCATTCCCAGCATCTTCCTAATCGGCTCAGAATTTCCAGGTTGCTTTTGCTGTATGTACACATCTCCACACATACATTTATATGCACATACATACGCAAACACCAACACTGGTGGGTTTATCTTGAGGTATTAGGCAAATTTAAAAACGTGATCTCCAGAGAACAAAGATGTTCAAAGACTTCTTTGTCCTTTATCCTGAATGTATGTCACAGGCCCAGGAAGAATATGAAGTTCAGCACAGCCAGTGAAGGTGAACTAGTCAATAGCTTGGTTTCAAGTATTCCCATCCTACACCCTGCCCTTGTGGCTGTCACACTCTTTCTGGTATGCTGGCCCCTTTCTTTTTCTTTCTCTTTTTTTTTTTTTTTGAGACAGAGTTTCGCTCTTGTTGCCCAGACTGGAGTGCAATGGCATGATGTCGGCTCACTGCAACCTCCACCTCCCCAATACAAGCAATTCTCCTACTTCAGCCTCCAGAGTAGCTAGGATTACAGGCATGTGCCACCACACCCGGCTAATTTTTTTGTATTTTTAGTAGAGACAGGGTTTCTGCATTTGGTCAGGCTGATCTCGAACTCCCGACCCCAGGTGATCCAGCCGCCTCGGCCTCTCAAAGTGCTGGGATTACAGGCGTGATGCACTGAGCCCGACTGTGCTAGCCCTTTTCTAAATGACTCACCACTCAGTCAGTTGCCACCGGCTATCCCTTAGAACCGTGCTGTGTAAGACAGTAGTCACTAGTAAAATGTAACTGTTTAAATTTAAGCTTGTTAAGATTGAATAAAATTAAAAATTCAATTCTTCAGATGCACTTGTCACACATTTCAAGTGCTCAATAGCCACATATGCCTACTAGATACAATATTGAACAGCAGCAGAACATTGTCATCACTGCAGAAAGTTCTACTGGACAGCACTTGTCTAGAAATAGCTAATAATTTCTTGAGCAATCCTCCTGAGAGTTTACCAATTCCTATAAACTCCTAATAGAAAACATCCCATAAATAATACAACTGATAGAGGTATTACCCCTCTTACTGGGACAGTAAACCATGTAATTTGGGAATGTGTCCTTGACCATAAATCCTATGAAAGTTTACCTCAGCTGGCTACAAATAAACTTTCCCCATGGCTCCCATATTGCTACCTTCTATAGAGGATTACAAAGGTTGCATAATGGGAGGTGATTCAGAACTGAGCTTTATTTACATGAGGAATAAAGATCATGTCCAATATGGATTATACCCTTGAATTAACAAATGATTATATTTTAAAATGCAAAATTATTTTAATAGGGAAAAGGTGAAAGCAGGCCTGTAAGATAATCCAGGAATGCAGTCAGTGCCATCAGCATGAATCTCAGGCAACCTCTACTCACCAATGCTTTGCCCATCATCCCAGAAGAGCCAGCCCTCAGCAGTTCCCTCATCATCCAAGGCAATTTTGAAGCCCATGAATTTCTGGCGGCTGCAGTGAGTGGGGAGAGAGGCATTAGCTAAAAGCAAAGCCACAGCCACAAACCAAGAGTTTACATACAAACATAAAGCAGCAAAGGGAAGTGCTTTGGGGGATAAAGACTGCATACTAGAATTCAAGAGGCTTGTGACTTAGTTCTAATTCTGTCTCTGTCTGGCTATATGACTTCATATCATGAACAAATGAATTAGTGAATGAATCAAGAGGATTCTCCTTAAAGGCTCTTAAAGTAATAACAACCAAACTAACTGGGTTCTTTCTTTCCCTTTTGAAAGGAAAATCCTGATGCTGAAAATCTTTCTGTTTTCCTGACCTAACATCCGAAACATGTAGAGGGAGTTCTATTTTCAAATGTTCTAAGTTCTCCATTTTTATTTAACTCTTTAGAATCAAATGAATAGGGAGTCTAAGAATTTTAGTATTGATACCAGAGAGATGTGAATTTTAGTCCGCATTCATGTACTTACTAGCTGTGTGACTCTGAGCAAATCACTTTGACTTTTTGCTCATCTATGAAATGGTGGTAACAGTACTAACCTCACAGAATTTATGTTTTCCTTTGGCTAAGAAAAAATAGATAATTTCCACGTGGAAATGCCCATATTCATATAGCTCTAGGCACAGGGCAAACACTCACTGGATGTTAGTTATGGTTAATTTATACATAGACTTTGATCTAGAATTTTAACATCTCGTAGAGGAATAAACAATTTTTCAGCAATAGTTTCATTAGGAAAGATTCAATTAGACCCAATAGTATACTAAAACTATTATGAATCGTGGTTGCTCCTATTTTGACTTCCATTTCAATTGTGAGATTGAAAGATGATACCCTTAGACCTATCAACTCACCCACTTAGACATAAAAGAGCTGTTAATAATTAGTCGAAGAGTATAGAGTCTGAAAAAGGTTAAAATACAAATAAGCAAACAAACAAAAAACAAGTGTTGAGTAGAATTGCATGTGGGCTTGAGAGTGATGCTTACATTTTGGTGGACTTCATTAGAAATTGTTGAGCTAACTGACATGTAAAGGAAAACCTGAGTCCTGTCATTCACCTTAAGTGGGTGTTCAGTGCAGGCTCTTGCCAGGGCAAGATGTAGCCCCCACGGACATGAAGATTAATGTGGTCAAGAGGGGCTGGCAATGTCTTCCACTCTCCTCTTGCATTAATATCCACACCCTGTGGGCAGAAGAAGGTAAGAGATGACAAAGGAGAGGACAGGCCCCTCCCTGAACAATGCATCCTGCCAGACATCTCATACTCCCCTCTGAACTTATGCCTGTTTATCACCCTTTGCAACATACCTGCCATTACCCATTCTGCATTCACCCAGTGCTGCAAGAAATCTTGCAAGGCTGCTATAATACCTTGGTAGGGTCCCTTGCCTTTGTTTCCACCATACAAACTACATTTGCCTGATATGTGACAGGAAGAGGTGCCACTCTCTCACCTGAATCAGAACCTAAGGGACCATCCTTCCATCCTACATGTTCTCAACTAGAGCAGGGCTTTTCAGTCTCAGCACTATTGAGATTTGGGCCAGACAATTCTCTGGTGGTG
>NW_026652276.1:223144491-223148977 GCF_009828535.3 Hylobates moloch | reverse complement strand
TCAGCATTGTGCATATTCCCATGTAACAGATGTGAACATGTACCTCCTTATCCAAAATAAAAGTTGAAATGTAAACATAATTTTAAGAGTAGAACGACAAAATATAGTGAAATACACCAAAGGAAACAAACCCAGGAATGGGACCTTTAGAGTTCCACTGAACTTCTTCAGTTCTGTGTGAGTATGATAGAAAATACTGGCTCTAGGCCAGGCGCGGTGGCTCACCCTTGTAATCCCAGCACTTTGGGATGCTGAGGCGGGCGGATCACGAAGTCAGGAGATCGAGACCATGGTGAAACCCCGTCTCTACTAAAAATACAAAAAACTAGCCAGGCGTGGTGGCGGGCGCCTGTAGTCCCAGCTACTTGGAGAGGCTGAGGCAGGAGAATGGCGTGAACCCCGGGAGGCGGAGCTTGCAGTGAGCTGAGATCGCACCACTGCACTCCAGCCTGGGTGACAGAGCGAGACTCCATCTCAAAAAAAAAAAAAAGAAAATACTGGCTCTTACCACTCTGTGATAGGGAGGGTGCAGGAAGATGGAGAATGTATGGATTTCAGGGGTGATTCGTGACATGGAAAGTTTCCAGCTGGGTTAGCATTTTTCTTCATTTTCAGATGTGACGTTCCAGCCCCTGCCTGCCTTGACATACCGTACCACAGGGGGAATTCTGGACTTTTATGTGTTCTTGGGGCCAACTCCAGAGCTTGTCACCCAGCAGTACACTGAGGTAGGGAGAAATCCAATTGTTTATCAAGTACTTGTACAGCACATTCTGGGTGCCAGAGCCCACATTCATTAGTATAACTCTCTGATGATAACTGGAATTATTGGCATTACTTGGAAAGAGATTATAGAATAAGGAAAAATAAATATATGCTAATCACCATTAAATTTATAGCCTCTGTAAGCATTGCAGAATAGCAGAAGTTACAGTGCTACTAGTGGTGGTGATGGTAGTGATAGTAGTGTGGTGGTGGTGGTATTTGTGGTTATATGGTGGTGGCGATGGTGATGATGGTGGTAGGGGCTGATGGTGGTGTTAGTGATGTGGGAATGGTGATAATGATGGTGGTGGTAGTAGTAGTGGTGTTGGTGATGGTGATGATAGTGGTGGGGTGGTGGTGGATGGATGTGTTGGTGATGGTGGTGATAGTGGTAGTGATGGTGACGATGATGGGGGTGGTGATGGTTGGTATTTGATGGTGATGGTGGTGGTGGCTATGGTGGTGGTAGTGGTGGTAATAGTGGGGTGGTGTGAGGAATATGGTGGTGGTAGTGGTGGTGATGGTGAAAATAGTGATGATGGTGGTGGTGACCATGGTGGTTGTGGCAGCAGCAGCAAACACTTATGTACTACTTACTGCACATCACTGATTTATTACTTGCTGCGTGTTAGAGCACTTTGCACATAGCAACTCATTCAGTCTTCACAAAACGACTATGAGGGAGATGCTATTATTATACCTTTATTTACAGATGAAGAAACCGAAGCACTAAGAGATTACTTAATTTTTGCCTAAGGTCACGCAGCTAGCAGGACTGGAGCCTGTATCTAAGCCAGGCATTTGTCTCTGATTCTGGGCTTCTTAACCAGTTACCTACAGTATCTCTAGGAATGGAGTAAAATCAGCTTTTCCATAATTTTTAAGAAGGAGCTCAAGTCTAGCAGAAAGCTTTCTCCAAGTATACTAGTGGATCTATATCCTGTCAGTTTTGATGTGGAATTCAATTGGTTAGTTGTCTAGCTTGGGGCATGGAAAAATATTCTTATTACTTGATGTAAAACTTCAATCTGGTGCCTGTGTTCTGAGGACTAACATTTTCTGTCTATTTTCTAGTTGATTGGCCGGCCTGTGATGGTACCTTACTGGTCTTTGGGGTTCCAGCTGTGTCGCTATGGCTACCAGAATGACTCTGAGATCGCCAGCTTGTATGATGAGATGGTGGCTGCCCAGATCCCTTATGTACGTTCTCAGTCATGGCTCTGGAGTTTCAAAACTAACCCAGGTGCCTCTGTGTCTAGGTTCATTTGTCTAATGTTTGTGAGATCCTATAAAGACATAATGTTCTTTTTCAGGCAGTATCACAGTTAGCCTCACCCCAGCACAGTAATACAGATAAGGGCGCTTGTTTCCATCTTCTAGAGATGACAGCTCAAGACACACCATGATTTCCCAGAGGAGGAGATAGGCTGGCTCCAGGGCTTTTTCTGCTATCTCATGCTTCCTTCCATTTCTTTCACATGATTTCAAAACATTTAGTCAAAACATCCTTGGTTCCATAAGAATAAATAATATCCATGGTTCTTTTACTTAATTCCTGAAAAAAACTCACCCCAAACAGTCAGACCATTGTATATGTATATGTGGATATGACCTCAGTTCCTGCAGCCCTGGTGCTGTAGCACAGTGTCCCATCGGCTCTGAGCTAATCACTGATGGACTACATGGATCCTCAGATGGGTTCCAGAGGACATACACATAGAAATAAAGCTTATCTTTCACTGGAGGATGGGAGGGGACCCAGTCATCAGACAACTGATCCAATGTACCATCGCATATCTGATTTTATTCTACATTTCTCTTGTTTTACAGTAGCTCTATTAGTGGAACGTAGCGTTTCCATTAATGGATAGTGAAATGCAATATTTCATTCTGCAGAAGAATGTAGTGTCTGATTTCCCTCAAGATTGGGTATTCCAAAGCAACTATACATTGTTGCTTTGTTTTGATTTGTTTTGCAGTAGATTTACCATCCACATTTTATTAGCCCTGGGTAGTTAATATTAATTTTTCTAAGCATGAACCACTGATACCAGGGGCAGCCTCTTGGGGGAGGTCATCACAATCACTCCTGATAGTGGCAGTTTACAAAGCACTGTCCAATCCAGTATTCTTATTTATCCTCAGAATAGCCATCTTAGAGAGGCATTCTTATCCTATTTTATGCTGAATTTGATTTTTTTTGTCTTATCACTGAACATTTGAAAAATTAAGTGAATTTCCCAGCACCTGTACCTAACAAATGGCAGAGCTGGGACTTGAAATCATCAACAAGAATCTGTCTGGAATTCCACCATGGGTGGTGGAGGGTTGTTCTCCTGTAAAGCTTGGGCGTGTACAGCAGCAGCCACTCAGCTCCCCGTGTCCTCCCGCAGGACGTGCAGTACTCAGACATCGACTACATGGAGCGGCAGCTGGACTTCACCCTCAGCCCCAAGTTTGCTGGGTTTCCAGCACTGATCAATCGCATGAAGGATGATGGGATGCGGGTCATCCTCATTCTGGTTAGTCCTGATGTGAATGTGTGCGTTCTGTTTGGGAGCAAGTATGGGCTTTGGTAGAGAAAGCATTATGCTTTATTTCCATGTTACAAGTAGATAAATTGAAGTGCAGTAAGAAATGTGTATTTCCCAGGACTCACAGAAACTCTACAGTTCAGGTAGAAGCCAGCGAGTTCGCCCTGGAGGAGTTCTCCTTTATTCTGTTTCTCCTCATTCTGTGGCTTTGGTTTTCCCAGCTGACTTATGCTTTGATTTCAGGATCCAGCCATTTCTGGCAATGAGACACAACCCTATCCTGCCTTCACTCGGGGCATAGAGGATGACGTCTTCATCAAATACCCAAATGATGGAGACATTGTCTGGGGAAAGGTATGATCCTAAGCGATGATCCACTAGTCCCTAGCCTGAGGGTGGGTCACTGTTAGTGGGTCACACGCCTGTGTATGTCATTTTTGGCCTTTTCTATTTGGGCTCTGAGGTCAGAAGCTCTCCTTTTCTCAATCAATATTCGTTGATACAATTAACGACTTTTAAGGTAATGTAATGTGTTATGGAATTCACTTCTCTTTTACATGGATCCTACATGATAAAGTATTATTGCTTCTAGGAATATGGTTCATATAATAATTTCTTAGGAAATACTACGTAAGGGAAATTGTCTAGTGCATTGCTACTGAACTTGTTTCTCTTCATAGGTCTGGCCTGATTTTCCTGATGTTGTTGTGAATGGGTCTCTAGACTGGGACAGTCAAGTGGAGGTAAAGGGTCTTTGTAAATTTGGGTGGAGTCAGGGTTTCTAGGAAGGGGCAGCTGTTCCTGGGATTGTGGATATGCCTGTACTGTGGACATGAGCTTGACAAGGGAGAAATACTTAGGGGATGTATCTTGGATGTCAGTCTGTGTGCCCCATTACTTTATATGTAGTAATACTTTACTGCCCACTGGGATGTAGACATGTATTATTATCCTTGGGATTTAAGACCAGAGAGCTCAGTAGACTTGTCCACGGTTTTAGGTGACAGAGTGTTGATTTCAATTTCAAGGCGGTCAGATTACAAAGGCCCAAGAAGTTTCCTCTGGGTAGTGCCTCCTAGAAGTGCTATCTCTTCTCTGAACTAGTATAATTACTGTTGTTGCCTTGATTATCCCTTTGAAACAGTCTTCAACCCTCAAAGACTGACTAGGTCTTTTTTTTTTTTTTT
>NW_026652276.1:223134021-223141604 GCF_009828535.3 Hylobates moloch | reverse complement strand
TATATAAAAAAATGACCAGAAACTTGCAAGTGGCAGTGCTTCCTCTGCTGGAAGATTAAGGAAAGATTTCTTGCTGCTGAAATGTAAGTTTCATTTGGATCATTAAGAATACACCAGGCAAAGAATGTTGAAAAGGATAAGTGCAAAAGCCCAAATGTAGTAAAATACATACGTATGCCTGGGAAAGAGAAAGCTTTTGGCATAGCTGGTCTGTATGTACATGAAGGTATGGCAGGAGATAGAGTTGTTAAAGTAACGTGGAACCAGGTTGTGATTGGTTTTGAATACCCTATTAATGAAAGACTTTGGACTTCAAGCCTGGGAGCAACCAGTTGCGATTTTCATTTTGGAAAAATCAATTTGGTATCAGTGTGCAGAACAGCTTGAAGGTGAACAGTCAGAAAAAGGAAGCCAACTGGCATTGGATTTAGGGATATTTTCCATTAGTATCATAAAAAGTCTACAACTTGGAAAATTAAAGCAGTAAGAGGGGTTCAAAAGAACAGACAGGTTTCTGGCTTCCAAAGGACTCCTAGTCTATTAAAGACAAGTAGGCTAATACTCTCAAAGGCATGAAGATATAAATATGCACCTCTTTAGTACAGATGGAATCTATTTTTTTTGGAATCAAGTATAAAGGAATATTCAGTGACTTGGAGATTTGAGGTTTGCATAAGGTAATTTTTGAATCACAAGAAAGAAATCTTATTGGGAGAAAAGCAATAGGAAGTTGAAATTCTAGGAGGGAGGAGAGTCAAGATTCTCTAGAAATGAGAACAAGTGAGTCAAGAGTAAAGAAACATGGATGCACAGTGTGGCCAAGGCAGACAGAGGGATCAACTGACCTGGTTTGCCCAGAATTGAAAAGCATCCCAAGGGAAGAGACTTTTGGTGCTAAAGCTGCAATAGTCCTGGCCAAACCAAAGAGGCTGACCACTAGGCTATTAGTGTGTTTCGAAAAGAAATTCAGAGGGTATAAGCAAGGACATGAATTCTGAAAGGACACTCCAGCCATGCTATACCTGGCCAGAGTGGTTGTATTTGGCTGCTGTGTGGGGAAGATGTAGCCTCCTCGAAGGTGAAGTCCAATTTTGTCTCCAGGAAGTTCCATCTCAACTTTTTGCTTCCTCCATCTCACTTGGCTCCCCTGATGCATGCAGATAAATCAAACACATTGGCATGACAGCATATTGCCCTCCACTGATTATCTACGTGCCTGGTGATCCACAGCTCTCTCCCCTTTCCAATTAGCTGAATTACAGTCTAGCCAGGCAATCAAACAACAGAAGGAAAAAAATCAAGAATAACATGTTCTGCCACCAGTTGGGGGTTTGCGAAAAATTTCTGCCATGCTGAGGCTATTTGATATATTATATAAACTGATAGTTTTAAACAGATAATCTGATTCCTGACCAAGCTCACATTGTCCATCAGTTCCTCCAATATTAATTTATGAGATACTATGTCAGCCTATCTTATTGCTGAATAAAGTATATGAAGGTATTTTTTCACATTTCATCATGACGGATGTTAGGGGTTTAGGTTAACTTTACCCAGGTTCTGCTATGAAATTACAGAAAACACTACAAAAATACTCCTCAGCATGTAGATGGATGTTTCTCTCTCCGGAAAGGTAGCTTGTCTACGCAGCTGCAGCTACAGTCTTAAGGGGTAGAAGAAAAGTCAAAGCTACTTACAGTCTCGTAGTCATACCAGATAGCATCAGGCACGTATGCCATCACTTTCTCTGCACCCTGAAATTAAAAAAAATGTAGTGTCCCCTGAGGGAAATAAAATGGATTTCTTTTTATTCTCTAGGGAATTTCTTAATCATACACAGAGAGGGCAGGAATGCCCTTTCCATCCTCTGCTATTATGCCTTTCTTCGCCTTCTCCTCTAATACAAATAATAGAAGCTGTAACTTGGCAACCCAGAGAGAAATCCCAAATGTAGCCACATTAGGAAGAATAATAATAATAAAAAATGAGTGGTGAAAAACATTCTAGCTTTACGTGGTTATCTTATTTAATTTTCCCAACATTCCCAAATGGTGGGTACTATTATTATTATTATTACACCTCTACAGATGAGAAACCAGCACAAGTCACCCCTGATCACACAGGCTCAAAGTGGCAGAGACAACAATCACATCCCAATCAGCCTGACTTCAGAGTGAGTGCTGGGAGTGCTCCCTCCTGTTTCCACAGCATGGAGCAAGTCAGGATCTGCTATGAGAATCCAACAACAAATAGGACCACTCCTGATAGAGTTTGGATGTTTGTCTCTGCCCAAATCTCATGTTGAAATGTAATCCCCAGTGTTGGCGGTGGGGCCTGGAGGGAGGTGACTGGATCATGAGGGCGGATTTCTCATGAATGGTTTACACCATTCCCTTGGCTCTGTCCTGGTGTCAGTGAGTGAATTCTTGTGAGATTTGGTTGTTTAAAAGTGTGTGCCGGCTGAGCGCGGTGACTCACGCCTGTAATCTCAGCCCTTTGGAGGCCGAGGCAGGTGGATCATCTGAGGTCAGCAGTTTGAGACCAGCCTGGCTAACATGAAACCCTGTCTCCATAAAAAATACAAAATTAGCCGAGCGTGGTGGCAGGTGCCCGTAATCCCAGCTACTCAGGAGGTTGAGGCAGGAGAATTGCACGAACCCGGGAGTTGGAGGTTGCAGTGAGCCGTGATTCTGCCACTGCACTCCAGCCTAGGTGACAGAGTGAGACTCCATCTCAAAAAAAAAAAAAAGAAAATGTGTGGCAACTCCCACCACTCCACCACCACTCCACTTTCTCTTGTTCCTGCTTTTGCTATGTGACATCCCTGCTCCTCTTCACCTTCCTCCAGGACTGTAAGCTTCCTGAGGCCTCCCTAGAAGCTGCACAGATACCAGCATCATGCTTCTTGTAAAGCTTTCAGAACTGTGAGCCAATGAAATCTCTTTTCTTTGTAAGTTACTCAGTGTCAGGAATTTCTGTATAGCAATGCAAGAACAACCTAAAATAACTTGTAACTCTAGAGTTTCCAGTAGATGCTTCTAAACTGGTTGGGAACTTGATCAAGAGAACAAAGAAATTCTAGAAAGAAAAATGTGTAATTACTAGATGTCTAGCTTCTCAAAACCTAGCACACTCTCTTCAAGGCTGACTCAGTCACAGATGTCAGAAATGAGTTTGGAATAAGGAGGAGAGAGGAGTTTGCAGGGCAGCAGGAACAGAAGCACAGATCCCTAGTGTATCTTTGTGGGAACACTTACTTCATCCAGAACTGGAGTGATGAGGAGGCCAGGCCCCCATAAGAACTGTTGGTGCACATCCCAAGTGCTGTTGTCCTCATAGAACCTGAAGACCAGAGAGACAGTTCACTGAGATTTGAGCCACTGCCAATGAGATTTGTCACAGCTCTACTCACAACCTGTTGAAAGCATGCAGGCCACCTTCCCAGGCAAACCCCCCAATTTATTCTGTGACATGACACCTACTCAAGCCCCTCTGCACCCCTAGACAGATTCCCCTTCCCCAGCTCATGTCTCCTATTCTTTCCTCAGGATAAACAGATGTTTCTATTCCAGTATGTATGCTAGGCAGGTCCCAGGCTGTAATTTTATTTTCCATAGCCCTCCTTTTTTAAAAAAGTAAGTTGAGATCCAGACATTTACATCAACATGGATGGAACTGGAGATCATTATGTTATATGAAATAAGCCAGGCATATATAGACAAACATCACATGTTTTCACCTATTTGTGGGATCTAAAAACCAAGAACTTATGGACACAGAGAGCAGAAGGATGGTTACCAGAGGATGGGAAGGGTAGTGAGGGGCTGGGAGAGAGGTCAAGATGGTTAACAGATACAAAAAAAAATAGAAAGAATGAATAAAACATACCATTTGATAGCAAAATAGGGTGACTATAGTCAATAATAACTTACTTGTACATTTAAAAGCAACTTAAAGACTGTACTTGGATTTTTTATAACTCAAAGGATAAGCGCTTGAGGGGATGGATACCTCATTCCCATAATGTTCTTATTTCACATTGCATACCTATATCAAAACATCTCATATACCCCATAAATATATGTACCTACTATGCACCCACAAATATTTAAAATTAAAAACTTAAGTTAAATAATCAATACATTTCATAACTTTAGCTGACTGTCAAGAAACTGGATCTGATCATACAAAATATCAGATAATTTAACATTTTACTTTTTTCTCTTTCAGAATATCTGCCTTTTAACAAGAAATTTCATGAGTTGACAAAAACTTCCCAAAATAATGAATATATAATAGCTTGATATGTGCCTGAGGGCCTCATATGTCACCCACATAAGGGAGTTGACTGTATTTTGACAAGAAAATGCTCTTAAGTGCCTTGTTTTAGAATTAAATTAGAGATGTTCATTGCCTGAGAAATAAGAATTCTGAAATTCTATAAATCCTTTATAATATCCTCATTTGTATTTATACTGTAGGCTCATTCCTACGCTTGAACATAGTTCTGGCATTACAGTGCATTACAGATGAGACCATCACAGTCAAGATTTCAAATCCTTTGAATTAAGACTGAAGAAACTAAGGAAAAAATGATTTGTCTAAGATACAGAGTCAGTGAATGGCAGGGCAAAGAAAAGACCTGTAGTCCGATGACTTTTAGTCTAATTCTCTCACCAAAAGGGAACAGGCAAGACTTACAAATACCAACTAGGTATTCCAGTTAGATAGATAGATAGATTAATGGATATAGATAGATAGATTACAGATATAGATATAGATAGATATGAATAACTGTCTGAATTGTTTCAGTTTTCACTCTGATATTTGATGATATAGTCAATGTCATTCCAGATGCGTTAATAAAATTTGAGGAGGTTAGGTGAACTTACTCATGCAAAAGGGGCCTGGCCACCGTGTCCCCTCAGCTGTGAGCACGAAAGAAGAGGGTGTATAGGTAGGGCAATAGAGTATAGCGGATGTTAAGGTAGTGCCTGGAGGAATTCAACAGCAGGGAGTCAGCTCCAAAGGAGGCAGGATCCTGGTCCTGGGAGGAAATAGGAGTTTGCAGTTGTGGTTTGGCTGCAGGACAGCAGAAGCACCTGCAGAATTCCAGACCTCATTCATTACAACCAAGAATGTCCCTCCTGAATGACAGAGGCCAAGGTTGCAAACCTTGCTTCTGAGCACTACCAAGTACGTGTCTCTCCTTAGGTTTTCGATTCACCCTGCCTCCTTCATTCTTTAAGATTCCTCTCTTGGGAGGCTGCAATTTAAATAATTTTGAAGTATTCCCTTGTTTGCTTCTTATTTAAAAGCAAACAATGTAGATAAAGCATACAGAAGTTTGAGGAAAGACCTTTACAGACACGCCATTTCCTTGAATGCAGCAGTAAATAACAGGCTAAGGCTGCTGGGCATTTCGATGACACAGCACAGGTTCTGGTTAATTGCACATGATGGTGCAAATTAGAGTAAGTGAAGACCAGGTAAGAGGTTGGTTCAGCAGATCTCTTGGCAAGGATGCAGACAGATCTAGTCCTAATGTATGCCAAATTGATTCTAACTCTATTTCCTAGGAGCCTTACCTTGTAGCCTTGGCCATTGTGATTTCTAGAAAATGGATAGAATGCACCCAACTGCATCCACCGCCTACAGAGCTCCTCAGGGGCATCCAAGGCAAAGCCACATATGTCAGGACCCACCTGGAAGGACACACAGACAACAGGTATACCTCACTTCCTTCTAACCACCCTCCTTTGCTTTCCACCAGAGACCTCCCAACTGAACCTTGCTTAAACCTCCTACCGAGAAGGCTAGGAGAGTGGTCAAAATTCGGTCATAGCCTGTGTCCACTCTTGAATGCTGGATGACTTTGAGTAAGTTACTTAACCCTTCTGTGCCTCAATTTCCTCATTTTGTCAGTGAGTACTAAATTACTACACAAGTATTTAGTAAATGACTGAGGTAATAAAAGTAATACACTTTACACACAAGAGCTTTTGGATGCATAGTACCTAGTAATACTGTTGATATTATTATTTTGACCTCACCACTATCAGCATTATTTTTCTAAAGCCTAACTCTGACCATGTCACTCACCTATTAAAAAATCTCCAGGACTTCCTTGCTGTTCAACCTTTTAGATCTTTAAAACCTGGTTCCAACCCATCTTTTTAGCATCATTTCTCATTCCAGTCCCACACACCAATCCTTATGGATACATCAAATAATCCCCTTTATACTGTTTGTGCTCATTTTTATTTCTCAGTGTTAAAATGAACTTCCCCCCTCATTAGTCAGATGAAAAAATATTCACTTTTCAAGGTTAATCTCGAATGTCATCTTTTCCATGAAGTGTCCTTGACTCCCTGCCTTGATTCTTTTGTCCCTCATAATTTTGTCAGATAAATCCCTTTCTCGGGATCTCCCATAATATTTAACTCATATGTCCCTGTTGGTCCTTTCACCCTAGTTTGTCATAATTATTTGTTTACACATATGTCTCCTCTTACTAAACTGTAAACCTTTGGGGCAAAGAGAAGGTACATCTTTACCATATTTATGCTTTCCTTCCCTCTCACCATGCCTACTCTGCTCAAGACCTTGAACGTTCTAGGAGCTCAATTCATAAATATGTTGGATTTAACTAAAAAATGCCAAAGCCTGTAGGGTGCTAGCAATGTTATAGTTCTTCATCTTGGTACTAGATACACAGATGTGTTTGGATGGTGAAATTCATCAGCTGTATTCTTAAGGATACATACACTTTTCTGTATAAAGTATGTTATACTTTTTTAGAAAGATATATTCTAGCACATATCAAAGTTGAACTTCTGTCTTCATAAGATAGCACAGGAAAGAATGTCATGGTATCAAAGCCCTGCTGATGTGGATGAAGCACATGCTCTCAAGACATTAAATCCCCAGCCATGGCAGGCAGGAGAGGGGAGCTTTGTGGTTTGAAACCTTTCTAGAATGAGGTTGCCTGGGAATTTGGGTTCATAAGAGAGCTTGAGGTAGCAACTCACCATTGGGATGCCGAAAAGGTTGAACTCAAGCACGCCAGGGATGGACCATCGCAGGTCGTCCCAGGTGGCAGTGTTGTCTCCTAACCAATGTGCTGCAAACTTGCCAGAGCCCGCAAAGGTAGAACGGGTCAGAATGAAGCTTCTCTTATTAGGGAACACAGTCTTGGCAGCTCTAGCAAGGGAGAGAGATTTAAGGAGTCAATGTGGGATCTTAGCTTGTCTCAGCCCAGGGGATAGAGCAACAATACCAAAGACATTAAAAGTGAATAACCCATTCTCTTCCAACTCTCTTTCGGTACAATTAGAGTCCCTGTTGGGAGCATTCTGTATCATTAAATATGTTTTGTTTTGCTTTGTTTTGTCTTAAGAAATTTTATGCATGGAGCCAAGATGGCCGAATAGGAACAGCTCCGGTCTACAGCTCCCAGCGTGAGCGATGCAGAAGACGGGTGATTTCTGCATTTCCATCTGAGGTACCAGGTTCATCTCACTAGGGAGTGCCAGACAGTGGGCACAGGACAGTGGGTGCAGCGCACCGTGCACGAGCCAAAG
>NW_026652276.1:223115728-223133921 GCF_009828535.3 Hylobates moloch | reverse complement strand
ATATATATATTATTTTATATATATATATATTATTTTATATATATATATGTATTTTTTTTTTTGCTCCTTAGATGATTTTTGTCTTTCTTCTTTAATACTGTATTTCAATAATAGTTGTATACTCTGTGCTTGAAATTTTTATTATCCAAAATATTTAGGGGAATCTAAGTCTATTGTTAGTCATCTTTGCTGACTTTCTTTCATGTTGACTTATTCCCTTGTGTGCTTGGTGATCTTATTTTTTTTAAGCTGTGATAATCTTATAAATGTGGGTCTCATTCATTCAGAGATGATTTGCCTTCTCCTCTGTTTGCAAGCCAAGAATTGCTTCCAACTGGCATTACTAATGTTAGCTTCCTTCAAGGATCCCGGCTTCATGTGGAAATCAGAGGTTCACATTCTCTACCTTGGACCACTAGGCTTAGTAGCCCAGTTTTAACCTTGCTATGGGAATTTGCCACACGGAGGTTCCAGGTTTTGCTTACTAAGCCCTCTTTTGGTTTTAGCTCAGTGTTTTGTTATCCTGTTATTGTTTTGGTCTCTTGGATATATTTCTTACTTTCTTGCAAATCTAACAATATTTTAACAGGAATATGTGTTGTGATTTATCTAGGGTCAGGGAGTATTTTACTGGGTAAGTCTCCAGAAGAATACCTGATCCACCATATTTCTGGAACTGTGGTTCTGGACTCCTAGAATATCCTAACTTTTGTGTTGTTTTCACTGTTCGCCTTCATTTTTTAATGAATGTGTCTATTTTTTCCTATAATATTTAAGGTCATTCAGATCAGGAGTTGTGATTTATTAATTTTTGTATCTCATTGACTTCCTAGAAATGACTGCTACTCAGTACATGAATATTTAATGAAAGCAGATGACTTTGTTGATAATAAAAACAACTTTCTTGCATAGTGAAAGGCTGAACTGTGAAAGAATACAATGGAGAATGTGAGTCCAGTGACAGGAGAAACAAGGAGAGCAGGAAACTGGGAGGTTGCTTAGAGCAGTGATAGAATGAGGAGAGATTCCAAATAAAAATTTCTCTCTCTCTCTCTCTCCCCCTCTTCCTCTCTGTCCATCTACTTTACCATGTCTTTGAGTAATGTTTTGTGTTTCTTATTCTAAATTATAAAGTAGGTCATTAGAATGATTTGTTTTTCTTTCAAAACAAACTAATAACCAATAATCAGATAAATTACTACTAAATAGATGGATCTTATTATATGTTGTTGCTTTCTGAGTATAAATGGTCCTTACGCAGGTGAAAATGTATCTTCCTTACAGCACTGGACACTTCTACTGAGGGCATCATTGCTAAAGTGATATAACTGAACCAGCTATTGCCTAAGATTTATTTCTCTTCTCATACTCTGTATTCTAAGTAGTAGTTGCAGAAGCAGCTTTTATTTGAGCTATTGCAGAGACTCTGGTGCTTAAATTCTTGCCTCTAACATAGATGTTATTGTTAGTGTTTGGGGGTATTTCTATCTCTTGTGACACTGTTGATATTAAAGATGGGGCGCCTGTCAATTTTGTGTTTGTGCCTGAAGAAAAGCAGAACCATCTGCTGCTAGTAACTTTTCCAATTTGAAATTTGATGGAAACATTCTCAGCTCAGTTGGCAAAATTCTCTGACTCCTGTCTTTGTCTCTTGAATGTTGTTCCCCACAGTCGAAAGAACCCTCTTGGTCTTATCATTGCCCTAGATGAGAACAAAGAAGCAAAAGGAGAGCTCTTCTGGGATGATGGGGAAACGAAGGGTGAGCGCTGTTACGATAATGTTGCTGTTTCCCAACCTGCACCTGTGACTTATGGTCCTTCACTCCTGCTGGTCATTCAGCCGTGGGAGAAATCTCAGCAGGCACAGTAGCAAGAGTCACTTAAGTATTTTGTTTCTGGTTGCACCATTCAGAGGTAGTGGTAGATGACCTACAAAGGAAAGAAAAATACATTTCTATCTGTGGCAATTCTCCTATTTGCCAGTGATATCTATAATAGGCTCTCTTTTATTTATTTATTTATTTATTTATTTATTTATTTATTTATTTATTTATTGAGGTGGAGTTTTGCTCTTGTTGCCCAGGCTGGAGTGCAGTGGCGCGATCTCGGCTCACTGCAACCTCTGCCTCCCAGGCTCAAGTGATTCTCCTGCCTCAGCCTCCCATGTGGGAGTACAGGTGCCTACCACCACGCCTGGCTAATTTTTTGTATTTTTGTATGTTTAGTAGAGATGAGGTTTCACTGTGTTAGTCAGGATGATCTTGATCTTCTAACTTCGTGATCCACCCGGCTCGGCCTCCCAAAGTGCTGGGATTACAGGCATGAGCCACCACGCTTGGCCAGTAGGCTCTCTTTTTATTGTCAATGGGTGCTTAGAAGAGATGGTTTCAAGACTGTTCCCATAACCCAATGTTAATGTCTTCCTCCTAAAATTCTTATGAGCAAATGTTGATGATACAGAAATCATGCCCCTGCCAGTGAGGCAGTGAAAATATACTGTTGTAGTGTGTACTCACCTACATACTTTTTAGCGTATTTGTGGATCCAGTATACTAACAACTCCCGTGCTTCAAGTTTAGGAAGTAGATTCTCTTGAGGCATATGCCTTGGAAGCCCTTGGAAGGGAAGCTCTGCAATGTTCCAGTAGGAAAGAGAAGGAAAAACAATGGCTTGGCCTTTGAGACTCCTGTCCATCTAATCCAATATGTAGATTTAAATATTTATTTTTTAATTGCAAAGTATTTAATTGGCAAATAAAGATGAAATATATTCAAAGTGGACAATGTGAGGATTTGATATATGTATAGGCATAGTATAATGATTACCACAGCTGTTTTAAGGAACGCATCCATCACCACCCATACTGTAGACTGGATCCCCAGAACCTGTTCATCTAATAACTAAAAGTTTGTACCATTGACCATCATCTCCCCATTTTCCACACCTGCAGGCTCTAAGAACAACTGTTATACTGTCTGCTTCTAGGAGCTCAACTCTTTTAGGTTTCATGTATAAGTGAGACCATGCAGTATTTGACTTTCTGTCTCTGGCTTATTTCACTTAGTATAATGTCCTTTGGATTCATCTATGCTGTTGCAAGTGGCAGAATTTTCTTCTTTTTATGTCTGAATAATATTCTATTGTATATATATACCACAATTTCTTTCTTCATTCATCCATTGATGGACACTCAGGTTATTTTCATATCTTTGCTACTGTGCAAAGTAAAATTAAAAACTTAAATGTAAGGGCTGAAATTGTAAAGCTCCTAGAAGAAAACAGGAAAAAACCTCCTTGACATTAGTCTTGGCAATGACTTTTTGGATATGATACCAAATGCAAAGGCAAAATAGCAAATAATAGAAAATAATAACCAGCATGACTACATCAAACTAAAAGACTTCTGCACAGCAAAAGAAACAATCAACGAAGTGAAAAGGCAAACTACAGAATGGATAAAAATGTTTGCAAACCATATATCTCAGAAGAGATTAATACAAAAAACATAAGGAACTCATGCAACTCAGTAGCAAAAGATTGAATGACCCAATTAAAAACTGGGTGAAGGAACTGAACAGATGTTTTTCCAAGGAAGACATACAATTGGCTAACTGGCCTGTGAAAAATGCTCAAATCAATAAACGACACAGGTATGCAAATCAAAAATTACAGTGAGATATCACCACACACCTGTTAGCATGGAAATCATAAAAAAGATAAGAGATAAGTGCTGGCATGGATGTGGAGAAAATGGAATTTTTGTAGACTGTTGGTGGGAATGTAAATTGTTACAACCGTTATGGAAAATAGTATGGAGTTTCCTCAAAAAATTAGCAGAACTTCCATACAATCCCATGAAATCCCACTTCTGGGTGTATATCCAGAGGACATGAAACCAGTATCTTTAAGAGATATACTCACTCCCACGTTCATTACAGCATTATGTGCAACAGCCAAGGTATAGAAACAATCTAATTGTACATTGATGAATGAATGAATAAAGAAATGTGATACACATATACAATTGAAAATTATTCTTCCATAAGGAAAAGGAAAACTGCCATGTGTGATGACAAGACATAGCTGAAAGGAGTGGCAGGGTGAAATCTGTTCTTCTGTGGTGGGCAAGCCAGAATCTGACTTGTCTTTCTCTCACTTTCAGATACTGTGGCCAATAAAGTGTATCTTTTATGTGAGTTTTCTGTCACTCAAGTGAGTAGCATATTTTTATGAATCTTAGGTATGGGCTTTGGACTGACCATTAGCACATCTGTGCTTGTATGTGTGATTATATTTGTAACTTTATATGCATTATTGGCAGTAGGTGAGCACATTTCTATTTATGATTTCATCGATGTTTTCAAAAGGAAGCATTAATATAGCAGCTAGTGTTTCTAAATACAGTTTTTAAATGTCTGTGTGTTTATATGATTGTTTTAAATTAGATGATTATCCAAATAATGTTGTACTTCTGGAGCACACACTAGTAGAGAAAGCAGAGAGGCATTCAGGGCAGTGGGGGTATCCGGTCTGGAATGGAATATTTGAGTGACTTGAGAATCTGTGTATTACAGGCATACCTTTATGCATAATTGGACTTAATTGTTTTGCAGAACCGCTTGGAGGTGAATATTTCACAATCAACCTATAAGGACCCCAATAATTTAGCATTCAATGAAATTAAAATTCTTGGGACGGAGGAACCTAGCAATGTTACAGTGAAGCACAATGGTGTCCCAAGTCAGACTTCTGCTACAGTCACTTATGATTCTAACCTGAAGGTAAAACCCATTTTGTTGAGATGGTATATTGAGAATTCTCCATAGCACCATGATGTTCCTTCTTGCCAAGGTTGCATGGGTCCCTGAAGGACCAGAGCACCTTTGAGGCCTGTTTTGGGGAAGTGAGAGGGCTGGGGAAAAAAATGAGGTGGCCAGAGCTGGAATGAGTCGGGTATTTTTCTTCTTATTCCCTCCTCTGCCTATCAGTGTTCCCTTCTCTGCCTATCAGTGTTCCCGTCTCTCTGGCTGGTTTTGCTTGCTTTTCCCAAAAATAGAATAATAATGATGATGAGACACAGGAACAGTGAAGTTGGAAAGTGGGGAATAGCCTTACATTATTAGACTGTGAATTTTGTATGACTAGCGCAAATAAGATTTGGTATTTGAAAAAGGCCAGTTTGGATAGGAAACTTGTGGTCAGGTTTTGGAGGGTCTTAGGTACCAACTTGATTTAATTCTCAAGCAGTCTCATACTGATCCTTGAATGAAGGCTGTGCTACTGTGTGTGAACATTGTTGGGAGTGGAAGTGTGGGGTGGGGACTAGTAGAACAGGGAAGTACAAGATGGTTTAGATTGGGAGGAGAAGGATGATAATCTTTAGAATGTGATTTTTTTACTCCAGACAAGTGAGAACTTTAATTTGGGAAGTGTTGTTTAAAGAAGTGTCAAGATAAGAATACTATATAGAAAAATATTAAATATTTGAACTAATGATATTCAAGGAAGGTTTCAAAATTGGAGTCTTTGGGCTTAGAGAAATGAACACGCTGGGATATTAGAAATAGAAAGAAATATAATGTTTTTTTCAACTTTTCAATTTTGCCGTTGCTAAAATTGAAACCCAAAGAAATGAAACAGAATACCTGACTTATCCTGATGTGATTATTATGCACTGTATGCCTGAATCAACATATTTCATATAACCCATAAATATGTATACCTACTATATACTCATTAAAATTAAAAATTAAAAAAAGAAATCATTTGTCCAACATTCTACAGAAATGTGGGCATGACAACCAGGTCATATGATTCTTATTGCTGTGTTCTTTCTACCACTCCACGCCAGTGGGGGATACTGGTTTGGGGATTGGATAGCAAGAGGATCAGCTCACTTTAGGATGACACCACGTGTCATCTCAAAGCGGGCTAAGAGGAGTCAGGGCAGAAAAGAATAAGGGGTGATCACAACAGGTTTTATTTGACCTAACTGTTTTCATTATGCTATGTACAAGATTCTGCTAGAGTGGAGACGTTTGACCTGTTGGTGCTAAATAGATTCCCCCAATGTGCAGTTCTCTTCTTATAAGCTAAAGTCATATGTTGCTTGGGTGGTTGAAAGTCTGGTCTAATTTCTGTTTTTTTTTTTTATTAAAGAAAAGCCTCAGATCTTACAAGGCCTGTCTCCCAAAGATGAATTTCCTTGTGATTTCCGCATTCCTGCAGGTCGCCGTTATCACAGATATCGATCTTCTCCTGGGAGAAGCATACACAGTGGAGTGGAGCATAAAGATAAGGGATGAAGAAAAAATAGACTGTTACCCTGATGAGAATGGTGCTTCTGCAGAAAACTGCGCTGCCCGTGGATGTATCTGGGAGGTAACCATGCTAGTGGGGTTCATGTGCATAAAAATCTCCACACCTAATCTGTAGTTTCTTAAGCATAGCAGTGGTACATACATAACTACTTAAAATCCATAGAAAGGACTTCCTAAGGGACATGATCTGGATGTGACGAGTAGGTGGGGACATGTGCGAAACTTTTTAAAATGAATATTTTGTTTGGAGACAAGGAATTGAAATTTATGTTATTACTGAGTGATAAGTGATGGGCTAGTTTTATCATCATATAAAATGACTTTACTAACCCTGTTTAGGTTAGAGAACTATAAGACCACATGCTGTGCTGATCTATGACTTTGATCTTACTTTTCAGGCATCCAATTCTTCTGGAGTCCCTTTTTGCTATTTTGTCAATGACCTATACTCTGTCAGTGATGTTCAGTATAATTCCCATGGGGCCACAGCTGACATCTCCTTAAAGTCTTCTGTTTATGCCAATGCCTTCCCCTCCACACCTGTGAACCCCCTTCGCCTGGATGTCACTTACCATAAGAATGAAATGCTGCAGTTCAAGGTAAACACAGTACATGTATCAGGTAGTGATTAGACCCTTTTCAGTCCCATTAACTTTTATTGGTCTAGGTCACAGAATCCTAAAATAAGTTAATCATGCTACAATAGACTAGATCATTATCCAGAGAGCATTGAGAAATCATTGAGGGAACAATGAGACCTGCCCTAATTTTCATTTGGAAAAGATTACTGTGGCTACTCTTGGGAAAATGGTTGAGAGAGCAAGAGTGGGTACGGAGAGACAAGTTGGGAGGCTGCCAGTTAGGCAGGTCAGGTGAGGGATTAGGTTTGGACTAGACAGTGGAATGCAGGTGGAGAACAGTGGACCTGTCTGAGGTTGAGAAATTTGGGTTACAGGATCTAGTTCTCGATTGCAAGCAGGTGACAATGGAGAGGGAAAATCAAGAATGATGACCGTGTTTCTAGCTTGCATCTTAATATGGATGGTGCTGACATTAACTCGAATAGGAATACTGAAAAAGTTTGTGCTTGATCAATGTAAGATGATATGTTCAGTTTGGGATGCTGAATTTGAGATTTCTGTAAAATGGCCATCAATGTGCAGTAATTTCATTCCTTTCCAAGATTTAATTGCATTTGAGGACTAGGGATGGACTAACTGTTATGTCTGTTTTTCTATTAAACTAAGCTTCTCAAGGACAGGACTGTGCCCTTTCCTGTTTGTGCTTCTGAAATCTACAGAGCCTGGCAGATAGCTAGCGCTGTAATGTTATTGACAGAGTAAGTGAAAGTGGTCAGGACGTTGTCACATTGCCTGAAAGGTTCTTTACAATCTGATATCAACCCGAATTCTGAGTTCTTGTTCATCCTTTAATGCAGAGAAGAATCTCTTGTATGTTTGTACCCTCCTCATAACACTAGCATGTTTTAGGCACCTAATGGGTTTGAAGTGAATGAACTTCCTTGGAGTTCTAGCCTTAACCATTGCCTACTCTACCTCTTGACCATAGAGTAGCTCTTTCCAAAATATTTGCCTCTTTCTGGCCCACTTTCTCTCTGCCTTCGTGGTTGTTATTCTTCACCAGAATGACTTGATCTCCTCTCTTTGTTTGGTTAATGACTACCAATCTTTTAATACTCTAGACTGTATTTCCCCGTGAGATCATCTCAGTCTCCCAGAAACAATGTTAAGCATTTCCTTCTCTAGAATCTCACAGCACTTCTACATAGCTCTCCCTTAGCACACATCAGCCAGGTGTTGTGAGCTGCTCTCTTTCACTTCTCATTCGCATGTGAATTTTGTAAAATCGTAACACTGCCTTATTCAGCTCACATTCCTAGTGTCTTGCGCAGTGTCAGGCAGGAGATGTAGTAGGTACTCATGAATCAGTTTAGATACCACTTTCAGCAAGGACATGCTGATTATTTTAATCAGATAGATTTCATTTTGGGGAGACAGGTTTTTTTTTTGAACTCATAACGATTTTAAGGTATTTATATATACTCATATACCCACAGAAAATAACAAGTAACATATTCATAAATACCACACTGATTCCAAAATGATTTTACAAGTCAGCACCAATGTCCCATTGAGTATATTAATGTAATAGAGGCCTTAATAATGAGAAATGACAGAAAAATGTTAAATCTGACATTGTTATCTGATATATTAATTAAATCTCAGATATCATAAAGAAGACAGAAACATAGCATCTGAACTTTTTGTCCAAAAATAGAAAAGGTTCTGCTAAGGGTATAGGTTTCAAGAGTACTATTCTTGCCTAAAATTGATTTCCTCTGGCCTAGATTTATGATCCCAACAACAATCGGTATGAAGTTCCAGTCCCTCTGAGTATACCCAGCGTGCCATCCAGCACCCCTGAGGGTCAACTCTATGATGTCCTCGTTAAGAAGAATCCATTTGGGATTGAAATACGCCGGAAGAGTACAGGCACTGTAATGTGAGTGGCTTCTAGTGTGACTCAGAGTTGATGGCTACCTGTGCCTTCGCTGCCAGGTCCATTGTCCTTGGATGTATCCTGGTTCAAAACATCACATTGTCCACTTCCAGATGCATGGATGAGTTGTTTCCTTCAGACCTGTTCTTACAGGAAATCTTTAGCATTCTAGAAATAATTACTGAGGCAGTTGAGTGTGCCCAAGGATTCATCCAACAACTGTTTATGGGGTGCCTTCTCTAGATTATGTGCTGCTCCTTATAGACAGCTGAGGTTTCTCTTCTCATGACAACAAATAATAAGTAAATATCACTTTGAGTGCTATGTAGAAAATGGACTGAGGGGTGCAAGGGTGGAAGGCGGTGCTAGTGTGGAGTGGTCCCAGCTGAGATGCTGAGGAGTGCTTGGATTTGTATTGTGGAGGACCACTGAAAGGAGGCAGTGACAGAGGGAAACAGATGAATGATGAATAACTCCTGGGCTTTTTAGCGAGGATACCTATGATATTTTAATCCAATTGAGTTTCTGTTTTGTTTGGGAGATGAACAGTTTCTGAGTAGGAATCAAGCATTCTGTTGTCCTTGAAAAGTCAGCTGCTGGAAGCAGAGAGAAAAGCCCATTTTCTGTTTCAAATCTGCCTTTTTGCGTTTCAGTTGGGACTCTCAGCTCCTTGGCTTCACCTTCAATGACATGTTTATCCGCATCTCCACCCGCCTCCCCTCCAAGTACCTCTACGGCTTTGGGGAAACTGAGCACACGTCCTATAGGAGAGACCTGGAGTGGCACACTTGGGGGATGTTCTCCCGAGACCAGCCCCCAGGGGTAAGGACAGAGCATTTGGGATCTGTGTCTCTGCTTCTCTCTACCCACACTGCGCATGCTTTGGGCTTCATCTTCCCAAACTCCACTTGGTCATCACATTCTGCTTTTAGGCGAGTGGGCCAATTCCCAGGCTCCTTTGTTTCATGTATTTAGTTTATTTCATGGAGAAAACTAGACCCATCTTAGCAAGCACATTTTTGTTGAGTTTCTTTCTCAGGCATAATGTCTTTTAAACTCCTACTTCTTCTCCCCATGACTCCCCAGTACAAGAAGAATTCCTATGGTGTCCACCCCTACTACATGGGGCTGGAGGAGGACGGCAGTGCCCATGGAGTGCTCCTGCTGAACAGCAATGCCATGGGTAAGGCCATCAGCACCTCCCTTATTTTGGGGGGATACCAATCATGCTTGAGTCAGTTTAGTATGTGTTTAGCCTAACTGTTCCTTGAATTCAAAATTTTCATTTTACAGGCATTGGTGTTTATTTTTTCTTGTGCTTAGCCTTTCTGTTTATTTCAGTCTAGTATCATGTGATAAGAAGATCTAACCCAACTCTTATTTTGGTATAAATCACATCAGAAGGGATAGTAACACCACATGGGTCCCAAATATCCTGGAGGTCAGCTCGTGGGAGCCAGTTATATAATTTGAATTAGGCTAAAACTATGGGTCAGAGAAGTTAGTCTGGGGGTATGAGGGTGTATGGTACATTGAAAAATTACCTATCGGGTACTATGCTCACTGTCTGGGTGAGGGATCCATACCCCAAACCTCAGCATCATGCAATATTCCCATGTAAGAAACCTGAACATGTATCTCTTCATCTAACATAAAACTTGAAATGTAAAAAATAATAATTTTATAAGAGTAGAATGACAAAATATAGTAAAGTACCCTAAAGAGAATCAAATCCAGGAATGGGACCTGTAGACTTCCACTGATCTTCTTCAGTTCTGTGTGAGTTTGATAGAAAATGCCTGCTCTTACCACTCTGTGATAGGGAGGGTGCAGGAAGATGGAGAATGTGTGGATTTCAGGGCTGATTCGTGACATGGAAAGTTTCCAGCTGGGTTAGCATTTTTCTTCATTTTCAGATGTGACGTTCCAGCCCCTGCCTGCCTTGACATACCGTACCACAGGGGGAGTTCTGGACTTTTATGTGTTCTTGGGGCCAACTCCAGAGCTTGTCACCCAGCAGTACACGGAGGTAGGGGGAAATCCAATTGTTTATCAAGTACTTATACAGCACATCCTGGGTGCCAGAGCCCACATTCATTAGTATAACTCTCAGTTGATAACTGGAAATATTGGTCTTTCTTGGAGAGAGATTATAGAATAACAAAAATAAATACATTCTAATTACCATTAAATTTATAGCCTCTGTAAGCATTGCAGAATAGCAGAAGTTATAGTGGTACTAGTGGTGGTGATGGTAGTGATAGTAGTGTGATGGTGGTGGTATTTGTGGTTGTGGTATTGATGGTGGTGATAGTGCTAGGGGCTGACAGTGGTGATAGTGATGTGGGAATGGTGATAATGATGGTGCTAGGGGCTGATGGTGGTGATAGTGATGTGGGAATGGTGATAGTGATGGTGGTAGTAGTGGTGTTGGTGATGGTGATGATAGTGGTGGGGGTGGTGGTAATGGATGTGTTGGTGATGATGATGGTGATAGTGGTGGTGATGGTGACAAGGGTGGGTCTGACGATGGTGTTTGTCATAGTGATGGTGATGATGCTGATGGTGGTGGTCGTTGTGGTAGTGGTGGTGACAGTGAGGTGGTGCAAGGAGTGTGATGTTCGTGATAGTGGTTGTGATGATAGTGTTGATGGGGGGATGGTGGTTGGGGTGGTGGTCGGGGTGGTGGTGATGGTAGTGAAGGATAGTGATAATGGTAATGATGGTGGTGGGGCATGATCGTGGTACTGGTGGTGATGGTGAAAATAGTGATGATGGTGGCAGTGATGATGGTGATGGTGACCATGGTGGTTGTGGCAGCAACAACAGACACTTATATACTACCAAGGGCACATCACTGATTTATCACTTGCTGCATATTACAGCACTTCACACATATTAACTCATTCATGCCTCACAGAAACACTATGAGGCAGGTGCTATTACTATCCGTTATTTACAGATGAAGAAACTGAAGCACTAAGAGATTACTTAATTTTTGCCTAAGGTCACACAGCTAGCAGGATTGGATGCTGTATCTAAGGCAGGCATTTTTCTCTGATTCTGGGCTTCTTAACCAGTTACCTACAGTGTCTCTAGGAATAGAGTAACATCAGATTTTCCATAATTTTTAAGAAGAAGCTCAAGTCTAGCAGAAAGCTTTCTCCAAGTATCCTAGTGGCTGTATATCCTGTCCGTTTTGGTCTGGATTTCAATTAGTTAGTTGACTAGCTTGGGGCACGGAAAAAATATTCTTATTACTTGACGTAAAACTTCAATCTGGTGCCTCTGTTCTGAAGACTAATATTTTCTGTCTATTTTCTAGTTGATTGGCCAGCCTGTGATGGTACCTTACTGGTCTTTGGGGTTCCAGCTGTGTCGCTATGGCTACCAGAACGACTCTGAGATCGCCAGCTTGTATGATGAGATGGTGGCTGCCCAGATCCCTTATGTACGTTCTCAGTCATGGCTCTGGAGTTTCAAAACTAACCCAGGTGCCTCTGTGTCTGGGTTCATTTGTCTAATGTTTATGGGATTCTATAAAGACATAATGTTCTTTTTCAGACAATATCACAGTTAGCCTCACCCCAGCACGGCAATATAGGTAAGGGCACTTGTTTCCATCTTCCAGAGATGACAGCTCAAGACTCACCATGACTCGCCAGAGTGGGAGATAGGCTGGCTCCAGGGCTCTTTCTGCTCTCCTGTGCTTCCTTCCATTTCTTTCACATGACTTCAAAACATGTAGTCAAAAAAGTCCTTGGTTTCATAAGAATAAATAATATCCCACAGTTCTTTTACTTAATTCTTGAAAAGACTAATCACAAATCAATCAGACAATTGTATATGTGAATACAACCTCAGTTCCTGCATCAGCTCTGAGCTAATAACAGATGGATTAAACAGATCCTGGGATGGGCTTCCAGAGGACATACATATGGAAATAAACCTTATCCTTCACTGGAGGATGGGAGGGAACCAAATCATCAGATAATTGATCCCATGAACCATCCCATATTTAATTTTATCCCACTTTTCTATTGTTTACAATTGTTCCATTAGTGGAATGTAGTGTTTCCGTTAGTGGATAGTGAAATGCAATATTACAGTCTCAGGAAGAATGTTGTGTTAGATTACGCTCAAGATTCCGTATTCCAAAGCAACTATATGTCTTTGCTTTGTTTTGTAGTAGATTTACCATTAGCCCTGGATAATTAACTGTATTTTTCCTAAACATGAACCACTGATACCAGGGGCAGCCTCTTGGGGGAGGTCATCACAATCACACCGGATAGTGGCAATTTACAAAGCACTTTCCAAATCACTGTTTTTTCTTATCCTCAGAATAGCCATGCTAGATAAACATTCTCATCCTATTTTATGCTGACTTTGATTTTTTTCTATCTTATCACTGAACATTTGAAAAATTAAGTGAATTTCTCAGCACCTGTACCTAACAAATGGCAGAGCTGGGATTTGAAAGCATCAACAAGAATCTGTCTGGAATTCCACCAGGGGTGGTGAAGGGTTGTTCTCCTATAAAGCTTGGGCGTGTACAGCGGCAGCCACTCAGCTCCCCGTGTCCTCCCGCAGGATGTGCAGTACTCAGACATCGACTACATGGAGCGGCAGCTGGACTTCACCCTCAGCCCCAAGTTTGCTGGGTTTCCAGCTCTGATCAATCGCATGAAGGCTGATGGGATGCGGGTCATCCTCATTCTGGTTAGTCCTGATGTGAATGTGTGCGTTCTGTTTGGGAGCAGGTATGGGCTTTGGTGGAGAAAGCATTATGCTTTATTTCTATGTTACAAGTAGATAAATTGAAGTGCAGTAAGAAATGTGTATTTCCCAGGACTCACAGAAACTCTACCGTGCAGGTAGAAGCCAGTGAGTTCACCCTGGAGCAGTTCTCCTTCATTCTGTTTCTCCTCATTCTGTGGCTTTGGTTTTCCCAGCTGACTTATGCTTTGATTTCAGGATCCAGCCATTTCTGGCAATGAGACACAGCCCTATCCTGCCTTCACTCGGGGCATAGAGGATGACGTCTTCATCAAATACCCAAATGATGGAGACATTGTCTGGGGAAAGGTATGGTCCTAAGCGATGATCCACTAGTCCCTAGCCTGAGGGTGGGTCACTGTTAGTGGGTCACACGCCTGTGTATGTCATTTTTGGCCTTTTCTATTTGGGATCTGAGGTCAGAAGCTCTCCTTTCCTCAATCAATATTTGTTGATACAATTAACGACTTTTAAGGTAATGTAACGTGTTATGGAATTCACTTTTATGTCAATCCTACGTGATAGTCAAAGTATTATTGCTCCTAGGAGCATGGTTTATCTAATAATTTCTTAGGAAATACCATGTAAGGGAAATTGTCTAGTGCATTGCTACTGAACGTGTTTCTCTCCATAGGTCTGGCCTGATTTTCCTGATGTTGTTGTGAATGGGTCTCTAGACTGGGACAGTCAAGTGGAGGTAAAGGGTCTTTGTAAATTTGGGTGCAGTCAGGGTTTCTAAGCAGGGGCAGCTGTTCCTGGGATTGTGGATATGCCTGTACCGTAGACATGAGCTTGGCAAGGGAGAAACACTTAGGGGATGTGTCTTGGGTGTCAGTCTGTATGCCCATTACTTTATATGTAGTAATACTTTACTGGCCACTGGGATGTAGATATGTATTATTATCCTTGGAATTTAAGACCAGAGAGCTTAAATTATTTGTCCACAGTTTTAGGTGACAGAGTGGTGATTTCAATTCCAAGGCTGTCAGATTCCAAAGGCCGAAGAAATTTCCACTGGTCAATACCTCCTAGAAGTGCTATCTTTTCTCTGAACTGTTATACTTACTGTTGTTGCCTTGGTTATCCCTTTTAAACAGTCTTCAACCCTCGAAGACTGACTAGGTCTTTTTCTTTGTATATCTTTCTTTTTTTTCCCCATGAACAGGTGTCTCCATCTTCATATTTATGAGTCCTGCCCCAAGCCCCATCATTCCTTGGGTTTCTCAACTTTGCTTTTACCTCTCAGTTTCCAGCCTTATTGTAAAACTTGCTCTCTCCTGGGGACAGTTTGTTGCTTGTAATGGATCCAAGTAGTCCATGGTTCTGGACCTGAATCTTTTTCCTGATTGACTAAGCATTTCTTGCTTGAATGAATACATGGCTTCTTACAGGAGAGTGGAGAAAGTGAAGGCAGAAGCCACAAGGCAAGAGTTGAATATGGACAGGCAAAGCCAGCACCTTGGAGAACGGCAGAACATTTTTATGAAATTGGAAGGGGTCATCCGAGCAGTACTTAGGGAATTTCTTACATCATGGCTGGCCAGGTTCCCCACGTGTACCCCATATGGGATACAATTCTGACTCAGATGTGGCTGATAATCTCTTTATTCTAATTCTCCAACCCCCACCCATCCCATTGTTTCTAACCCTGCCTGATCTGGAGCTCTGTGTTTCTGGTGAAAGTTTCTCTTTGTCAGGTTTCGTGGCTTCTACCTCCATTTCCTAACAAAAGGCATCCCTGGCATGCCCACTTCTCTCAAGATTCTCCATGATGTGACCCACTGTCTTCTCACATCCTTGACAGCCAGACCCATGCAGGTTGATCTGTTTCTGTTTTCTTATGTTCCTTTTTCTGCCCCTTATCTAGACATCTGAGTTCCTACCTGCCTTTTATCTGTGGTGTATAAGAACTGGAGCTCCCCTAGACCAAGTGCTCATTCTGTTGCCTCCCCCACCCTCCTCACCAGCCTTCTTTAGCTCTTTAACTCTTATAATGGTGTGGTTAGCATAGTGGAGGCTATTTACTGAGACATACAAAGGACCGTAATGTTCCATAACAAACAACATGAGTATATTAAAATGTATGGACATTTATTTGCTGCTTCTAAGTGGTGTGAACCCACTATTAAACACTGAGTATTTATTTTATGCCAGGTTCTAAGCTGAGCATTGTGGGCAATATAAATATCACTCAGAAGAATATAAAACAAACTTCTTACTCTCAAAAATCTATAATATAGTTAAAAAGTTGTATCTTGAATCTTTCAGGTTAAAGTAAAAACACTGCTTTTATTATTTGAGGGAAGAGGAAAATAAGGGGAAGTCGAAACGTCCTCTTTAAGTCCTCTCAATTTATCTTCCACACAGCTGTAGTTGTCATGTGATTCTGAAATTGTAGAAAACACTGAGGTGTACTGGTCTAATATCCTGAAATGTAATCTTATTCCTTCCTCCCCTCTCTCAGTAGGAATGATAATAGGAGGGAGTCCCTGGGTGTTTCTTCCTAACCTATTACCATGCATCTCATGTCTGCAGTCTCTCCCTGGCTTTGTCTTTGAGGAGTGCTAAGGAAATGGCAGGACTGACATTGAGGGTTGGGCATGAGGTCACTAGTTTGGGTCATTGATTGTCATCATCCATGTGTATATGAAGAGAACAGTTTTAGGATGTTTTCCAAATGCTGGGAAGGTGTGCAAATTGCACTAATTTCTCCTCTCATTCTACACTTCTCTAATAAGTTAATAACATTGTTTAGGCCCTATTCAGGCCATCTGTCACCATGCAGTTCAAGTATTTGTGCGAGTTGCATTCTCAGTAAGTGCCTGTTTTCTGTCTTAGATATTTGTGTGGGACAAAGAAATTATATATTTTTTATAGCTATATCGAGCTTATGTGGCCTTCCCAGACTTTTTCCGTAATTCAACTGCCAAGTGGTGGAAGAGGGAAATAGAAGAACTATACAACAATCCACAGAATCCAGAGAGGAGCTTGAAGTTTGATGGCATGTGGATTGTAAGTGTGTGTGTGTCTGTATACCTGTGGCATTGTCTATCTTTGTGTGCCTAAGTACATGTACCACTGACCTTCAGTCAAGAGGATAGTCATTGTCCAAGGAAGACTTTGGACATATCAGACACTTCATCCTCTCAGGAGAGGAACAGCCCTGATAGACCTGACGCTCCTACTGTAAAACCTCTGAGGCGGGACCAGGCGTGGTCGCTCATGCCTGTAATCCCAGCACTTTGGGAGGCTGAGGTGGGCAGATCACCTGAGGTTGGGAGTTTGAGACCAGCCTGACCGACATGGAGAAAACCCGTCTCTACTAAAAATACAAAATTAGTTGGGTGTGGTGGCATATGCCTCTAATTCCAGCTATTTGGGTGGCTGAGGCAGGAGAATCGCTTGAATGTAGGAGGCAAAGATTGCAATGAGCCAGGATCGCACCATTGCACTCCAGCCTGGGAAACAAGCGAAACTCTGTCTCAAAAAATGAAAAAACCAAAAAAAAAACCTGGGAGGCAATTTACTTGGAATTTCTTGGAAATTTGATTGCCTCACAGCCACCTGGAAAGAGATATATTTTTTTAACCCTCTAGCCAGTCATTCTGTAGGAGTGAAGTCATCTTTCTAGCCAGTTCTCACCAGGATTTGATGAAGCTCCCAGGGCTGGCATCTACAGGGATTACTGGACATTGAACAATTTATTCACTGCTTCCTTGGCTCAGAATTGGCAGGATGTAATTATCTTAAAAAGTGAGGTATGTCTGTGTTTGGCATTTGTAGGATATGAATGAACCAGCAAGCTTCGTGAATGGGGCAGTTTCTCCAGGCTGCAGGGACGCCTCTCTGAACCACCCTCCCTACATGCCACGTAAGAAGCCTTGGCCTCCTTGGCTGACAGAGCTACGACCGGAAGGATTACACTGGAGGAGCCCCAAGGCCAGGGGTGTTCCCTCACAGCTCAGGGCACATCCTCATGGCTGCTGTGGTTTACTGGGGACCAGAGACAAAAGCTCTGCACTCGCTTTACCCAGCCGGGCATGTGCAAGTGACTAGATTCACGGAGCAAATTACTTGAAATTTGTCCAGAAAGCACTTAGCAGAGCTCATGGCACAAAGGGTTCTCACAGCTGGGTTTCTTAGTTTTTAGGCTCGTGTGAATTCCATCACAAGAATTTCTTGTGTCATCAGTGAGTGGAAATTACTGGCTTCCCCTTATCATGGAGCTGATGGACTTTGGAGTTATACTTGGGTTCATATCTTGGCTTCAGGAATTGTTCTCTCTAGGAGTTTTGTGACTTTTCACAGATTATGCGATATTTCCAAATCTCAGTTTGCTAAACTGTAGAGGACAGATAATGTGGTCTTCTTCGTAGAATTATGGATATAATTGGCAAGTCAAAAGCCTAAATCAGAGCCTGTCATGTAGTGTTTGACAGCTGTACGTTCTTCCTGACACCTCTGCTTTCTTCAGTGAACTTGATGTTGGAAACACAGCAGGTGCCATTGCAGCTCAGAGCTGGAGGCGCTGTGCTCATGTCTCTGGGGAGATGGAGAGTGACACAGCCAGGACT